>NC_084806.1:18354327-18658469 GCF_963583255.1 Pyrus communis | reverse complement strand
CGATGCCACCACTTGAGCTTTGTAGCCCATCATCCCAGTAGCAAAACCCGACCAACCTTGACCCCGTTGGACCACCGTAGACAACGAATCGACGTCGGGAAGTTTTAGGCACCCGCCGACTTTGTGGGAAAAATTGACCATCTTCCGTCCACTTTTGGACTTCATGGAAGGTATGAAAGTTGCTCCACTCACTGAGATCTTCATTTCTGTGAATTTTGAGAATTTTTGGAAATAGTTGGATTTTCCCGCGAGTCGGGGCGGCCGACTACCACCCGCGGCGGCACGTGGCCAGTGGGCCACCAATGCTATTTTTAGGCTATGTCAAATGTCTTGAATTCAGTTTTGTCATTTGAATGACGTAGGTTGTTAGGAACCTAAATTCGTTACGATACGTTACTTGATAAAAATGTGAATCGATGATCTGACCGTTGGATCGTCACCAAAATTGGATACATTATAATACGTAATATTTAAAGATCATAGGAATTTATCGATCGGGAATCCGACTTACGGATCTTCCCGAATTGGATTTGTAAGTTAGTAAAATAAATGTTCACGGCCACTTGTTTTAGGTAATTGGCGGAGATCTGACCGTTGGATCGTAATGAAATTTTAATATGTTATTCTAGAAACATATTGTGGATCGTTGGGAGTTGCGGATTGGAAATCTGATATGCGGATCTTCCGGGTCAAGTTATACAGGGTTGTAAACCCTACCATCGATCTTTGATCGACGGCTGACTTGTGGTCAATGGGTCTCAAACTATTTTAGAATGTCGTTGAGGTTGTGTTTTATGTGAATTACGTATTCTTCGGATAAGAGTTCTGAGATGTGATTTGATAATTGGTCATAGGGACCAATCATTCAGGACGCCTCGATGTGTGTGCTAGAGAATCATAGCGTGGACTCCAGGTGAGTGGATCTTTTCCTTTTTATCGTACATATTGTTGAGAGTTCTATCGACACTTTTAAATTGATTAGGTATATTACCTTCGTATAATTATTGTGAATGCTTAAAGTACCTATATGAACTACGAATGGCTTGATCCCTGTCTAGGGTACGTAGGCAGTCTAACGAGACGTTAGATGCAGCCATAAAATATTTGAGACAAAAGCCTTGCTTGGGAAATTGAGTAATGCGAAGGAAATTGGTAAAGGCAAGTTTTAGTTTTATGAATTAGTTTGTTAAATTAGTGTTAATTGGGTTGTCATGGATAATTATCCCTGAAAATAAGTAGTTGGGAGTAGGGCGTTATTGATTGTACACTTCTCACTGTATTGTTTATAATTGAAAATGCTACGACATGGTTGAGTATTAGATTGCATCATGGTATATCCATATGTATATTACTTGCATATAATTATTGGGAATGCTTTCAAGTGCAAAGGTGAACTCAGGACACCCAGGTAAGTTCAGGTGAGTTTATGGTATTAGTTGAATCGATTGAGTTATAGCATGACTACAGTTATGTGTTAGGCAACTTCGATACTGTCGTACTGGTTGCCATGAGTTCCACATGTTATATTGAGATGCATTGAGAGCTCATAAACCTGCACCCCGGTGTTAGTGCTCCCGCCCGTGGCCAGGGCACAGTCCTTCACGTGATGTTCACCTCCCGCACCTCCCGCACCTTACGCCCACCTTGGATTCAAGGTAGGTGCACAGTCTTGTCGTATAGACCACTTTAGGTGGTTCCGACTCGTAGGTGACCCGCGATTATTCGCCCAGCCTTCACGTGATCGTAGCACTTGAGCGTATTTATTTACACCCAGTCCTGTCGTACAGACCACTTTAGGTGGTTCCGACTCGTGTGCAGGTATACTTATTGAGCTATTGGCTAGCCAGGATTGATGAGATATGGATAAGTCATACAGGTCACTATAGGTGACTCCGACTTATATGCTAGCCATGATTGATGAGATATGGATAAGTCGTACAGGTCACTATAGGTGACTCCGACTTATATGCTAGCCAGGATTGATGAGATATGGATAAGTCGTACAGGTCACTATAGGTGACTCCGACTTATATGTTAGCCATGATTGATGAGATATGGATAAGTTGTACATGTCATTTTAGATGACTCTGACTGATATATCACTTTGTATTGATTTAGTTCATTTGGCCTACTTATTAATATATGGTGGAGTTGATGGCAAACCGTGGTTTTGGTCATTTCTGAGTATGGTTTGGATATATGTATATATGTTGTACTGTCTTATGGAAAACGATACGGGTTTTACATTTAGGGGCATTACTTTTAGAGAGGTAATAACTTTGGGAAGCTTGGTTTTATTGCTTACTCACACCTTCTGTTTGGTGCCCTCCAGGTTTTAGCTACTGAGTTTGTATCGACAAGAATATGTGGTGAATCTTAGTATTGATGGATATTTCTGAGGGTATGATTCTTACCCACACTACTGTACCTTACTTATGCTCTGACATCGCGTGTGAAATGGGTTCGCTCCCACTCGTAGCGCACTCTGGTACTTAGACACTTTTAGATTCAAATTTATTCACTTTTTATACACTATCACATTTTATGGCTTCGTCACCTTCCAGGTGTCGGCCAGCACAGCTCGATTCAGGGTCCAAGTGGACTTTCTGGGTCGGGGTGTGTCAGTACAGGTCATATTAGGTGACTCCAGCTAGATGGATGAGCTATAGATTCAACCGTACAGGTCTCATATTAAGTGACTCCAGCTAACATATCATTTGCATTGATTTTTATCACCTGGTTTACGTACTTTATGCTGAGATATTTGACATGGCATATATGTGAATTTTGTTATTCTGAGCATGGTTGTGATATAGATATGTATTCTTATTTCTGGGATATTATACAGGATTTACGACGAGGGGTTACTACCCTTGATAATTGAAATGGTTTTGAAAAGCTTTGTTTTTACCCACTCACACTTTCTGTTTTGCGCCCCTCCAGGTTTTAGGTAGGAGTGCTTGTTGGTGGCTTACGAGGAATTGACGGCGGTTCTGACAGATTTCACTAATGTAGGACCACCTCTGGTATTGTATAATTAGTACTTGTCCTATTGGACTGCACTTTGGCTACCTATGCTTTGATTATGGTGTATCACACTTAAATATCGGGATTTGAACTTATATTTGCTTGGTGTAAATTAGCTAGCTTGGTTCTTAGTTATTCACATTTCTTTATATCATTATTATTTCCGCACTACGCATATGGCTACGTCACCCTCATGTGACGGCCAGCACGCCTTGATTTTGGTCGAGGTGTGTCAGGTCCCGAAATTTTGATATGGGATTCAATATTGTCTACTCAATATTTCAGTAATCCCATACCAAACCAAAAATAAGTATTTTATATATATATATATATATATATATATATATATATATATATATATATATATTATACATTTGAACAGTTGCTAACTACTAGTAGCAATATAAATGGTGTGGTCTATAGGTAGTAACCATAGCCATTTATCGCCACATTTGCCGGTACGAACCTCCCACAAATGTGTCTATTTCTTCAATATGAAATAATAAAACAATTGTATTGTTATTTTTCAAACGTATTAGGTTTGTAACATATTTTTTTGCTTTTGGGTTTTGTTACTTATTTTATTTGGGTTGCATGTTAATTTAAGTTGGTATGAATGATTGTTATTTCAATTTGTATGAAATTTGGGAATACCAAACCATCCCTAAATACCGAAAATATTTCAGAAATCCTGAAAATTGGGAATACCAAATTTTTGGTTTAAGATTGGTGTTCAAATTCCCGTCCCCAAAATTTTCAGTTTGAGATTCGGGATTCCATTTTCAGTTTGGGATCCCATACCGAACCACCCCTAAATATGAGATAACGGATATAAAAGAGTATGTCTCGTAAACATATGTTGTATGCAAGATGACGAGGGTCCAACGTCCTCACATGCATTTAGATATTTAGAAATATCATAAGTGGCTAATACGTACCAATTGGTATGGCCTTGAATTTCACCTTATCCTCTCAATTATATGATGAAGAAACTTCATGTTGTTTATATTATCTGAAGCTTCTTGTTGTTTATATTATCTGATATACGTACACACACAAGATAGCTATTTTGATAACTCACGGGAAATCCTTCTTGGTTGTCATAATTTGGATCATGCTTCGTGTAGATATATCTGCGGGACGTGACCATATGTTGCAAATCTGACCATTATACCTTTTGATTTATTTATCAATATTGTTTTATATTTTTTGTCACACCAGCCATGCTCTGCATTTAAGTTGTTTCAACTGGATTCACTTGTATTAGAAAGTGTTATTTTTTCGTCTTCAAATAGTTACCCTTTTAGAATCTTAGGAGTCTTTATTTTTGGTAATAATTCTTACTCCGTTAATATTGTCTTAAAATGTTAATCTCGTTACCTGCAGTTCACATGAAAGGTTGATTCAAGGGATGCTTTTTACCCTTCTCTACATGTTTTGCAGGGGTAGTGAGAGTTGAAATTTAATTTTTTATATATAATTTTTTAACTTTGCAATTTAAACTCTGTATTTATTGGATGGATTCACTTGACTAGTGGGCTCCATAACTCTGTATCTCCAAGATCAACACTTTCAAGGGGTGAGTTTTTGTATTCCTCAAGAGTGTTGGAGACTCGAGAATTCAATATGGTACACATAAACCCAATATATATTGTACTGTTAAATTATGCAGATAAGATATATTTTTTTTAATTAAAAAACAAGATATATAATATTTCAAAAGGCATACAGTAGAAATGTTACATTATTCACCCTGATCAGTACGCAGTCACTCAAGTGAAGGGTCAGTTTTGTGAACAGATCGGGAGAACGCAAGAACATCATCAGGGCCTTTAGCTCCACCGCGGTTTCCGCCGTCATGACTGATTATGCAGTCTTGAATGATTGCTTTAGCCACGGGGTCAAATCCAACCCTCATATTCTTGCTTGCTGCAGACTCATCGTCAGTTATTGTATTATTCTTCTTTCCTCCTCCTCCTCCTCCTCTCTTTTTCTCTTCCTCCATCAGCTGCTCTCTTCTCTCTTTGTGAGCCTCCATTGCTTCTCTCTCTCTCTCTCTCTCTCTCTCTCTCTCTCTCTGTATATATATATATATTGGTTTGGATATGCACACAGACGAACCTTATAATAAAAGATGACAAGGAGAGGACACGCGTTCTCTCGGGCATATGATAAATCTATATGCAGGGGATAGGTGTAATACAACGGCGTATCCTCTAGTATGGCGACTGCACTTACGTAAGTGGGTATGGCGACCGCACGTACGTATGAAGGTAGCAACTTGCACTAAAAAAAAGACAAATTATTGTAGGAGTTTGAGACCCTCTTGTCCCACATTGGTCAACAGTATTTTTTCACTAGCTTTTATATAGACTTATTCCTTTTTCTTAGTAATTAGAACTTGGACCATTTGGAAATAGATTGAAGGCTTGGGTCTTATAGTTGTGTGGATTAGGCTTGATGATTATACTATAATATTAATTAATATTAATTAATCAAGACAAGGGCCTTTGGCCTTGGGGCACTTGGTGCCAAGGAATTAAAATTAATCTGATCAATTAGTTTTAATTTCAAATTAAGTTTTAAATTAAATTAATTAAAAACGTTTTGATTAATAGACACAACTCTTTGAAAAGAGTTGTATCTCTTTGGAAAGAGTTGTATAGCTTCAGATACATCCAAAAGGTGTTTGAAGAGGTATAAAAGAGCCTATATAACTAGAGTCCTCAGTTCCATCAAAAATCATCTTTTTCTTCCCCCTTGTCTTCCGTACAAAATTTCCAGAGAGTAAACACACAAAGCAATTCGCTAGAGTTCTATAATCCAATGCAGGTTGTAGAATTAGGTAGTTGTATCCTGGTCGAATAGACGTTGTAGAACCACAAGCACACGAGTGGGACGGAAATACTATTCGAAGGACATAGCGTTTGCGCTAGCCTCTACCTTCAATTCATTCAAGTTAGTATCATTTTAATTTTTTTGTTACTATAACATAATTGCATTCTGTATTACAAGTATTTTTGAATAATAAAGTATAAGTATTTCGGTTCTGTATTTCTGTTATTTTATTGTTTCTAAATTGTTCTCCAACAATTATTTTGTCGGGCAAAATAAAGTTTCATTGTTTATAATTTTGATCCAACAATTTATAAAAATTGAAGAAGCCCATTTAGGAATAAGAAAGTTACATCAAGATTGAGATTGTATCTCGATGAAACTATACATGAATAAAAAGTCAGATACATGTAGATTTTTTTATTTTTTTTATAAATAAACAAAACAGGGGAAAACCTGTGACAGCCCGTTCCGGATTTTCGAACCGTAGGGGTGAAATGACGATTTTGCCCCTATTATGGTTGTTTCGTTGTGTGGTTGTTTTTGGGTGTTGCTTGGCTGGTTTTGGACCACACACACACCACACTCACTCACCCTCTCTCCCTGCCCTGTCTCGAACCCTCTCTCTCTCCCTTTCCTATTCTCTTTGTACGGACGACAACCAAAACCATTGAAACCTTCACAGATCGTGGAAACAAATTACATATTCGTGCTCGTGAGGTCCTTGGGAGTTCAACCATACCCATTTCAGGTAAGGATACCTTCGTTTTCACGTCGAACTCGGGATATCCTGATTTGGTCACTGTTCATGCACACGTTAATTCTTGTGTTTTTGGGAACTTCAAGCTTGTAGGAAGCTTGGTAATGTCCTTAGGAGGCTCGGGGTGGTTCGTTTGAAGGTTTTGGATGTCGGGATCGTGAGTTTCAAGCTTGGCCGGAGTTGGTGGTGTTTTCCCGGCAAGATTCCATGGGTTTTAGTGCTTGAAAGTGATATGGATTTGTTCCTCTTGTTGTAAGCTTCATTTTGGTACCAATTTTGTGAAATTTGGTTGAAAAACGAAGAAGATACAAGGTTTTGAAGTTTTCTCGGTTTTCCGGCGCCGGCGATGGCACTGGAGTTTGGCCGGAGAAGATGACGGAATATTCCGTCAGTTTGGAGGGAATATTCCTAACGGCGTTAACGGAATCTGTCAGAGTTAACGGAATATTCCTGACGGCGTTAACTGACGCCGTCAGTGTGCCAGGCACGTGCCTACTCGTGGCCGGCGCGTGTGGCCGTGCCTTGGCCGGCGCGTGGGGGCACGTGCGGCGTCAGAAAATTTTTCTAAAAATATGGGGATGTTCCTGAGGTTAAGTAGATCACGTTGGTGTATTCATACACCCGATTTGAGCATTGTATGAGAAGTTATTTCATAAGGTTGGTTATGTGCTTTAAAATTAACGTTTTTATAGTTGTTTCGCATATAGATGAGACCTATCCCAAGGACGAGCACGGTCACTCGAGGCAAGGGGGTTACGACCCTTCTACATATCAGTGAGTGGGCTTTTGGTTTTCCGTATATACCTATATACTTACGTTTTTCCTAGAAAGTGTTTGGAAACATTTATACATTTATATGCCATGCATTATGTTTGCAGTTTGTTTATGCATTATTAGTAGCATATATATATATATATGTATGTTGGTGTTGCAGACGCACAGGTAAGTGCCAGGTAAGTTATGGTTATATTCATGTTCAGTAGTGATTTGAGATGCATAGAGAGCTCATAACCTGCACCCCCGGTGTTAGTGCTCCTGCCCAGAGTTGGGCACAGTCCTTCACGTAATGTTCACCTCCCGCACCACATGCTCATCTTGGATCCAAGTTAGGTGCACAGTCCTGTCGCACAGACCACTTTAGGTGGTTCCGACTCGTAGGTGACCCGCGATTAGTCGCCCAGCCTTCACGTGATCGTAGCACTTGAGCGTACTTATTATACACCCAGTCCTGTCGTACAGACCACTTTAGGTGGTTCCGACTCGTGTGCAGGTATAGTTAGCGAGAGGGAGATTTGAGCTCTAGATTCAGCCGTACAGGTCACGTTAGGTGACTCCGGCTGACAGATTACATGGCATTGATTTGACATTACCTGAGCACTTGCATTTTATTTCGAGGCTTTTGGCATGGCATATTTCTGAGCATGACTTATATATATGTATATTCTATTTTTCTGGGAAATATACAGGTTTTACGGCGAGGGGTTAGAACCTTGTTTATGAAATGGTTTTTGAAAAGCTTTGTTTTTGCCCACTCACACTTTTTGTTTTGCGCCCCTCCAGGTTCTAGTTGGCTAGCACTTTTGGTGGCTCCCCAGAGGATTTCCCCGGCATATCTGACAAATTATCACCTGGGTAGGACCACCTTTGGGTGTGTTTTTGTAGTGTTATTTCTCCCGGACTGCATTAGGTCTTCGAGCTCTGAACTTTGTTTTTCACACTTACGCTTGCACATGTATGTTCTTATTTTGTGTAAAGTTGGTTTTTATTTATTCGTACTTTTATTATTATTTTATTAGCTTCCGCACTGTGCACATGGTTACGTCACTTCCACGTGACGGCCAGCATGCCCTGATCTCGATCGAGGTGTGTCAAAACCCATCTTTTTTTTTTTAAATGAAACAAAAGCCCTTTTTTATAAGTTAAAAGCCATTCCGTCGAGCAATGTTAGTCGCGTAAATATCGTTGGTGCAGAGTTCACTTGACAAATAGTACAAAATCGTCAGACAAATTGTATTTTACCCAACAAAATTATTTCATCAAGCAAAGTGCATTGACCAACTTGGCCCAACGAATGAAACATATGCTGTGCTATTATTTCACCAGGTTTTCAGCAACAAAAAATTTTAAAATATTTTGCCCGATGAAAGAATCGTCGAACAATGTTTTTAAATTTTTTGTTTAAAATTCTTAACTAAAACAATATTTAAATTAAATATTATTTATTCTATTCTTTAATATTTTGATTTATTTTAAAATTTTAGATTATTATAAATAAAATATTCATACAATTATATGTAAATACTAAACTAAGTATGACTACTGGGTGGCTGGTGGGATGGTGGCTGAAGGTCACTCGAAGGATTAAGAAGGCAAATGCAAGAGGCTGACATTGTTCGGGCTATCCCATCAATGCAAGCAGAAGGCCCTCATCTCGTTAGTGCATGACTGCCTCCCGAGCTTTTTCTTGATGGCGCACAACTTATTCTCGTTGGCGCTCTTCTTCTTTAGCTTCTTATCCTCGTTGGCACATGACTGCTAGCTCCATCTCCAACTACTATAGTCTGGAAGACGCCTTGCATGTTGTCAGACAACTAGATGAAGAAGACTTTCCGAGATCTCGAACCCGATCCAACCCGCTCCTAGGCCGTTTTGCCTTTTCTTCACCCAACCCCGTCCATCATCAACTACAAAGACACATCTGGATCAGGTGTTAGCTCTTCCATTGGCATGTCTAGTCGTTGTTGGGAGAGGTAGGCAAGGGACTAGTCCTTCTTTTGCAACATAAAAGCTTATAAAAAAAACAATTAAATTATCAATCATAGTTTTAAAATTTGTAATTGCATGTGTATCTCCCAAGCCTCGACTTCCGAAAAAAACGAACCCTTCTCACATCGTTCCTTGATTCGAAAAGATAGGGGCCAGAACCGGAATGATGAAGGGATGGCTTCGCTTCCCGGCTAGCCTTATTTGCTATCGATTTTCGTTGTAATTAAAAATTTTAATTAAAGTTAAATATAAACAAATAAAAAATTAGAAGAAAAATATAATGAAAATATCAGGCTCTGAAAATGACCACATAACCACTCCCACTTGGCAATCCTCTTCGCAAACTCTGGGGGTGATCGATAAAAGCTTCAACAGGAAATGCACAAGTATTGTAGTACAAGTGCATCTCATACTTCCACTCCTTGTACCGCTTAGCCCACACCCAGTGTATGTACTCTTTCGTACCCAGGTGGTGCATGTCGATGGATACATTGGTCTGAAATAAACAAAAAAAAAAAAAGGTGTTAGCTTAAAAAATGCATTTAATAAATAAAAATACAAAATATTAAATTAAAAAAAAACTCCATACATACCGAAATCTCTCTCATCATATCGTTATGCACCTGGGAATTGCTTCTTCCATGAAGAGGTAAGCATGGGACACTTGGTGCAGACGATGGTACTCATGTCGTCAGTCAACAAGCTGTTGCCTTTCAGGTTCGCTTGCCAATTGAGTGGTTGTAATCGATTACGATCTGGTTATGCTATAAGCCAATGATCCGGTTGGAGGTCAAATTTCATCCCCCACACTTTGGTCTTCTTCCCAGTTGCGAGTTCTCCGTCTCCTTTCGGGCGCATAGCTACCGAATCAGCATCGGCCTCCTTAGTTTCAACAAGGTGAGGTGGGGCTGGCACGAGGCTCATGCCGTCTCTAACTATGAACATGCCTGGCAGATCGAGGCACCCGACCCAATGTAGCAGTTGTATTGGGGCATGCCGACGACTCGGCAATGGCCTCCTGGGTTCTACTCGGTATCTCTACCGCCGGGTCACTTTGGCCCGAAGTGGAGGCAGAGTGGCGACCACTATTGATCAACCACAATGATATCTATGAAAAAATAACACAATAAATTTCGTCACACAAATTTAATTTCGTCCGTACAATTTTATTTATTTTTCCTACAAATTTAATTTCCTTACTACAAATTTAATTTCTCTCCTACAAATTTTAATTTTGTTCCTATGAATTTAATTTCTTTCTTACAAATTTAATTTCTTTCCTATTTTCGTAATATTTCACAAAGTTTCACATATTTCTACAATTTTTACAAATTTTCAACAAATTTCACATATTTTTTACAATTTTCACATATCTCTTCAATTTTTACATTTTTTTTCTATTTTCCTACAAATTTCACATATTTCCTACAATTGTCATAAATTTATTACAAGTCTCACATATTTCTACAATTATTCAAATTTCTCTATTTTCCTACAATTTCACATATTAACTGCAATTTTCACATATCATATTCACAAATTTCACAATTTCACCATAAGACATATTCACAATATCACAATATCACATTTCCACATTTTCACAATTTCACAATTTCACAATTTCATAATGTCACAATATCGATTTTACTAATATTATAATCTAGGTTCTTCCAAAAGTCTATGACCCAACTCGATTTTACTCTTATTCTTGATGATTACCCCATATCGGAATCGTATTACTTATTTGTAGCTTCTCAGTTTAATTATTTCTGCTTATTGGTAAATCGAGAAGTTTTTTATTTTGAGAATGTTTGTAACTGACATTTATAAGCTATATTGATTAGTAATGAAAGAATTGGATTTTTAAGAGAAAAATGAATCAATCTCAAGAGTGGAATAGCATTGAAAAGCAGCATAAACAAGTTGTGTAAATATAGTTTAACTATTGCTTAGTGGTCAAGGCACCACAATTTGGGAGTACGTTTGTAAAATAAGAGCGGTTATATTTCGAACAACTCTTTATTTGTATAATATTGGTGTAAATGGTAAAGCTATCAACAATTACTACTTATTTTATGTAAATATGTTGTACACGTTTAATGGTAAAGCATCACTTAGCACTACAGTCTAGTTGTATTCATCTTCACTTGTGAGAGCGGCTTTAAGTCCGATTCTCACCAAGTCGAAGTTGAATCACATTATTATGGCAAGCTCATTGTAAGGCTTAACACACTTTCTCATCCCCTTAAAGCTATTATAAGATATACATTGCGGAGGACAGTCTAGAGTCATCATACCCGAAGATGGGAAGGGTTGAGCGTTAGTGAAAATTCATCAATGGACACCAAAAGAGCACATTAAAGTTGCACATCTAAACAAGAGCTATTAGATTCATTCGGTCAAATGTCTAACAGTTTTACAAGAGAAAGCCTCTCAAGGTTAGAGGAACGGTGTGAGAGAGAGAGAGAGAGAGAGAGAGAGAGAGAGAGAGAGAGAGAGAGAGAGAGACGGTCTAGAGTCATCATACCCGAAGAGGGGAAGGGTTGAGCGTTTGTGAAAATTCATTAATGGACACCAAAAGCGCACATTAAAGTTGCACATCTGAACAAGAGCTATTAGATTCGTTCGGTCAAATGTCTAACAGTTTTACAAGAGAGAGCCTCTCAGGGTTAGAGGAACGATCTGTGTGTGTGCGTGTGTGTGAGAGAGAGAGAGAGAGAGAGAGAGTCATCATACCCGAAGAGGGGAAGGGTTGAGCGTTAGTGAAAATTCGTCAATGGACACCAAAAGCGCACATTAAAGTTGCACATCTGAACAAGAGCTATTAGATTCGTTCGGTCAATTGTCAGTTTTACAAGTTTACAAGAGAAAGCCTCTCAGGGTTAGAGGAACAATGTGTGTGTGTGTGTGTGTGTGTGTGTGTGTGTGAGAGAGAGAGAGAGAGAGGGAGAGGGAGAGAGGGAGAGGGAGAGAAATAGATAGGGCTTTTGCTTTGATGTCCACCAAACAGTCACTACTTGCTACTCTGATTCGATTCATACAAAGTTTTGATGCCAACAACAAAAACAAAACCTTAAACCCTAAATCTTCATACTCCAAAGTTTTGATTCTCCAAGACCCTAAACCCTAGATTTTTTGCAAAATCTAAACCTTCGTTCTTCATATATTTTTGTGATAAAATACCTTACCTTTGAATTTGGTATAATCTGTTCTCCAGCACGTTGAAAATTTGAATAAACTGATCGGCAAGGACAGCAGATTCTGATGGCATGAGAACTTGAAACCAAAAATGTAGCATGCATACTCCTATTTAATACTTTGTTCTCCAGCACGTTGAAATTTTGTAAAGATATCACTAATTAGATTTCACGACAAAATAGGAGAACTAAGTCTTATAAAGTTGATGGACGCAAAATAAAAGAAGTGAACACCTCAAAATTTCAAAAAGAAGAATACTTGCATAAATCTAATTCATCCTCCTGATGAGCTCGTTGATATAGTCTTCACGGTTTCCAGCATCACCACCTTCAACATAGTGATTTCTCTTCTTCTTCAGACCACCGAGAGGGGCCTTAAGCTTAAATGGCCAAAGGAAGTTGTTAGCCTCCTTGAAGTGAGGCCCAACAGTCAAGATTTCATGGATAAGATCCTCCACACAGATAATTCCAAACTTGCCCAAAGCCTGTGATTTCAAGAAATGTCAATGAAAGAACGCCAATGCGTTTAAACAAAAATTGATCACGTTATTAAACTTTACTAATCATGTACTTTCTCTACCTGTTCAACAATTGAATTGTCAGTCAAAGCAGTTCTCTGCTTGTTAAGTTTCCCATAACCCCTCTTGTAGATTAACTCCTTGACACTCTTCAAATTAGGATACCTGAAGTCCATTACATCAAATTAACAAAACAACCCGGGATAAACGATCATGAGACTATGAAGCTCGAAACGAAAAAAAATGACATACCCGTAGGTCACATAGGGTTCAACCCTGTGAAGCATGTTCAATGTGGCCTTATTTACTTTCAAGAACACACCATTGAATACCTGCAACAACCCAAAAATCGAATGAAAACCAGAGAATTAAAATATCAATTGCATTTTATTACTCTACTGCAATTACCCATTCCAGAAATACGAGATTCGATCAGGATTTTACCTGTCTCAATCGAAGAAGCTGCAAAATCTTCTTAGTTTTTGGGTCAATAGCATTGATTCTGAATGTTAAAAAACACCAAGACAATGATCACAATCAGCATTAAACCAAATACAAACCCAATCAACAAGTGGCCCTCTACCACAGTGGTAGAGAGGAGCGTTTGGCATGGGTTCGAACCCTTTCGGCTCCCTAATCCAACATTTTATCTAACAAATCGATTGTTTGAAAAACAAACAAAAAAAAAAAAAAAAAAAATACAAACGCAATCGGCATTAAACCAAATTCATACATACCCACGAATCCTGATGATGAACAACAGCTTGGCCTCTGGGTTTACATGAAACCCACCCTTCAGTTTTGCTTCGCGCTTCAATCGAATCAACTCCTTTTGCTGAAAAAAGGGGACAAATTAGACCATCAAAACCCAATTGAAATCCCAGTACCAATTCCAAAATTGATCAAATAAATAGAACAGTACTAATCAAACGTGTATTGCATATGTACCTCCTCATCGTACTCCTTGGCGTACTGCTTGGCCCGGTTGTAGATCAGCTTGCGGTTTTCGGAGCTCTTCTTCTTGGCAGATTCAAGGTCTTGCTTTTTAGCAAGGGCCCATTGCTCCTCTCTTTTTCTCTTCTTCAACACTGACTCTGGAACCACCGGCGCCGCCTTCACTTCTTCGGCCATCTCTCTCTCTCTGCAAAAATGGTATCAGGAGTAGAAGAAGTACAAAGGAGTAGAGTGCGGGTGGCGGCTGCAGGCAAAGAGAGATTGAGGAAACAAAATTTAGGGTTTTAGGTGGTGGCTATAATCTAGAGCTGACAATGCGTTGCGTTTAGTGGATTTGGGTCAGATTGAGCAAAAACTGTTTTTATATGGATGATCTAAATTCGACCCGTTAAGCTAATTAGTAATCCAAATTCGATCTATTATATTAATAAATTAACCACTTCACCCATTAACTAGAGATTTTTGAAATTTTATTTGATAGTGTTGCGTTAAATTGGACTCAGTTACTGTTCGAACAAACTATTTTCGTCAAGTGTTTCTTCGTTACTCAACGCTACAAAAATGCTTGAAAGAGAAAGTTACGAGTGTGTCATTCTTAGATGTTGTCAACAAGTAAAAGTTTTGTTGTGTGAGTGTGTATTGGCTTTTCTTAACTTCAGAACCAAACAATTATGAGAGAGAGAGAGACTGAGACAATGGACGTAGGACCTAATAATAAGTAGATTTTCAATTTTTACTTGGTTGTAACTTAAACACAAAGCTCAATCGGTTAGAATGAGACCAAACAAATTCTCTCTAGTTTCTCTTTCTAGAAAAACAAACTCTCTTTATTGAAACACCAACCCAACATTCTACTTCGTGGCCAGCCCTAACCTTTAGCTTGGGTGTCGATGGCAACCTACCCTTATTTTCTTCTCCGTCCCTTTTTCTCACAATCCGCTATACCCTCCCACTTCTCCTCCTTCTTCCCTTTCATCTCCTCTGCCATATCCTTTTTTTCTTCCATTTCCCTCTTTTCCTCCCCTCCCATCTCCTCTACCCCTTTCCTCTTACAGCTTCCCACCCCCTCTTCCTTCCTAGTCTTGTTTTTCACCCATTTTTACTACTTTCTATTTGTTATTTTTCCTTCCTCCCCCCTCTTTAGCCATGATATCCATCCCACCTCCATCATATGCTTGGATCTGCAGGCTCCGATCCGAAATTGGATATTAGATCCACTTCCTTCCCTCACTTTTCCTCCCCCAACCCGCATGACGGTTCCCATCTAGACCAAGTGTTCTATAGCCTCCATCACAGTAAGGGTATTTTACATACCCCTTAACCTCACTTTCTATCCATATGGTAATTTGTTTGTATATATTTGCCGGGGTTTGTGAAGGGATTTTGGATCTGGTATCTATGCTCTTGATTCAGAGTTTGGCTTCCTTTAAGGATGCGACGGTGACAATGATTTGGTTTATATTGCTTTAGATTAGGTTTTTTGTTGTTTGCTTTTTCTACCTACATGCCTAAGTTTGTTTGGACCTCCTATTGTATCTTGGGTTACAACTTTTATTTTGTCTGAGCCATTTGCTTTACCTACTCTTGTTTATGAGAGGCCTTTGGGTCTCTCTTTCTTGTACTAGTTTTTTAATGAAAGTAATTTTGTTTGAAAAAAAAAAAAAAAAAAAAAACATAAATCCATTTCGGCTAAATCGCCAAAATGGTCCATGAGATTTCAAATCAATAGAAGTGGTTCTTGAGATTGTCCACCATCTATCATTTTGGTAATTCCGTTAAAAACTCTGTTAAGTGTCCTTGAGCTCTTGGCCGGAAGTTTGGGCAATTTTCAAAGCTTCGTAACTCAATCGTTTTTTAACCAAATTCAACCCATAATATATCAAAATGAAGATAGGAAAGTGTAGAATAAGATTATACCTATTTGGAAGTCCAATGGTTGCTGGAGATGACTGGAAAATAGCCTCAAAGTTTACTGGTCCGAGGGAAAACTCGCCGGAAACTGGGTAAAATTTAAACTTTCGTAACTTCTTCAATACTCAACGAAATCAAGTGATTAAAAAATAAAAATCATACTTCTCGACGAGACGAAGGGAATGGTACCTTTTTTGATGGCTAAATCTCTGTGATTTGGCCGAAAACTGCTCGAAGTGGTTATCTTGGTCTCGAAAGTGGCTAAATCGCCGTCATTTTTGAATTATTTGATTTCGTTGAGTATTGAAGAAGTTATGAACGTATAAAATTTACTCAGTTTCCAACGAATTTTCCAGTTTTCCCTTGGACCAGTCAACTTTGAGGATATTTTCCTGCCATCTCCGGCAACCATTGGGCTTTCAAATAGGTATAATCTCATTCTACACTTTCCTATCTTCATCGTGATATATTATGAATCGAATATGGTTAAGAAACGATTGAATTACGAAGCTTTGAAAATTGCCCAAACTTCTGGCCAAGAGTTTCGGGACACTTAACGGAGTTTTTAGCAGAAGGACCAAAATGATAGATGGTGGACAATCTCAGGAACCACTTCTATTAATTTGAAATCTTAGGGACCAAAGTGATTTGTTATGCAAATCTTAGAGACCGTTTTGACGATTAAGCCATCCATTTCACGGTGAGTGATGAGTACTCCAATATAATGTTATTGTTCGTAATTATGTCAAACTCCATGTCCGAATATTGAATCACAGCCACGAATAAACCCTAATTCCTCCTAAAACCTCATCAGTCGGCGTTGGAGCCTTCTCCCTCCTCGTCCTCCTCCAATAAACCTACTCAGAGCAGAATCCTCGCATGCCCAAATCCCTAACAAGCACGCAGGAGGACGCTATCAACCCTACCCTTCTCGCATTCAAGCCTCGCCAAGTTCTGCTCGCAAACCGAGACATGGAGCACAGGAAGCCTAATAGCTCTGCCGACGGAGCACAAACTCTGAGTCCCGACCAGAAGGGTCCACTCCTCCGCGCCGTGGCTCGGTTCCTGGAAAACAATGGGTTCTCCAAAACCTTGAAAAAGTTCCTTTCTGAAGCTGGAATCGAGGTCGGCCCTTGTCTATTTTCTGTTTGGTTGCCTGGAAAAATATGAAAATGCAGAGCATACATGAATTTTTATTGTTGCATTCTCAACAAGTTGTTTTGAACATTGATTAATTACCATTGGTCTTTCGTCTCATCAAAATGTGCAGTTAAATCATTTTCGTCAATTTCGTTAGAACTTCTATGAAAAGCTAAATTAAGGGGCAAATATGAAAAATCATATAAAAAAATTTGTATCAATAGTCCCTCAACTTTAATTCAACTGGAAAAATGGTCCTCAACTTTAATCCAATTGGAACCATGATTCCACCATTGCTCCAATTTGATTAAAATTGAAGGACCAAAGACCATTGCAACAATTTACTCTTGAAAAATGCCTAAATGGTCGATGCATTCTCTGTAGAGCATTTTACAGTTTGTTTTGGACCTTCAGTAGTTAATCCAGTATTGTTATCGTATCCGTTATGATTTTTTCGTTGGCCTGGTTCATATCTAATATGAATGAATAGTAATGCACTCGTAACATTGTCGCATAAGATGGAGTTGGACAATTTCTTAACCAAGTATTAGACTTTCAATACGATAAGTGTCTACTGTATTCTGTGGTTGATAGTGAATTGAATTCAGAATTGGTTATTGACCCTTTTGCAGAAAAGTGAACTGAAGGATTTGCCACTGGATTTGGGAGAAATTTACTGCAAGTATTCTGAGATGTGGTGAGTTGACCAATTCTTCAACTTATTTTTCTTCTCTTAATGAATTTATATGAAGACGGTCATCAATTGTAACTTCTTCTCAAATACTTTTAAAATGGTTCTTTAAATCGTTACACGCTTTTATTTAAAGTATTCAACGGTATGAGTTTAATACAGATGATATTTTTTGTGTGGCAACATAAATTACGAAACTTTTTTTGTTTCTGATTTTTTGTAAGTTCAGCGATGTGGAGTTAGAAAGAAGGATGGTATTATGCTAATCTTTCATGGTATAGGTATTTGGGATTTGATGATTTTGTAGTGTTCCTTTAGTAGGAAATCAATGTTATCACAACTGTGATAGATTTTGTTTTAATGCTTAAGTAGTTTCAAATTAAAGGATTTTCTTTTAAATAATAGTTTTAATTAGAGGGTTATCTTAGGTTTTTGTTCAACATCCTAGAATTCTGCTGATGGCAATCACTAGCATGAAATCTAATTGGAAAAATCCTGATGCTGTCTGGCAGACTGCCATAATGCCTCAAATACATTTGGTGATTATACTGTTGTTTAGATAAACATTAAATTTCAGTTTCTATTCTAATTTAACTTGTGTTTCTCTGTTATGTAGTAGTGGAGACACAAATGTCCACAGCGAGGAGAAAGGTATGCAGGAATTTATAAATATTTTTGTTTTTCATTGTGCATTTCTCTCTCTCTCTCTCTCTCTCTCTCTCTCTCTCTTTCTGTCTCTCTTTCTTTCTCTTATGCGTATGAATATGAGTCTCAGGATGTAGTTATATGTTCATTATTTGTATGTAGTGCTTATGTTAGTCTTTTAATTCTGCACAGTATTTAAGGATACCTTCCAATTGCTGGTAATGGCGGATAAGTTATCCAAGGAGGCAAGGAAGTCCAAGATAGCTTCTGGTTCTCTTGCTGGTGCAGCCGAAGAACATCAATCAGAGCAGTTTCTTGGTGCAACTGAAAAAAAAATTAAAGATGCTGTACTTTTAAAGGAAAATGGTGTTGGTGATTCTGAGATAGAAAAGAAACCAAAGGTTAAGAAGAAAAAGAAGAACAAGTCAAGTACCGATTCTTTCAGTGCTGGTGTAGAGCAGCATGGCTTGGAAGGAAAAAATGATGCAATTGAAATTGGTAAATCAGTTGCTGATGACAATCCAATGGATGGGAAGAGTGTCAAACCTAAAAGTAAGAAAAAAAAGAAAGATGGTTTGGTTTCTGAAAGTTTAGGTGGTGAGAAGGGGAAGGCGCTTAGTATAGGAGATAGGAATGGAACTAGTTCTGGAAAATATGATTTCAAGATATCAGATGTGGATGCTACTGATAAGGAGAATAAAGGTTCCAAAAAAAGAAAAAGATTAGCTTCTGAAGGAAATGATTCACAGCCTGCCGACAACAAAGAAGATGAAGAATCCAAGTGCAGGAAGGTAGAGAGCTCAAAATCATCCAAGGGAAATGAGCAACCAGTAAATAACAATGCATCACAAGGAAAAGCTGAAAATTTTGGTGAACTAGATAAAAGTGCTGAGAAGTCTTCTATTAAGAAAAACAAGAAGCAACACAATGGTTCAGCTGAGGTATTTCCTTGATCTTTATGAGTGATAGGAACCATTTGAGATGTGATCTATTCATGCAGCCTTGTTTGAGATTCTCTAGGTTCTACATGATTTGGCATGTTCTACATGACTTGTCAGATGCATTTTCCTTCATTTTTTTTTATGTGAATCAAAATCAATGAAAATCTCGCCTCAAATTGAACTCTTTATCTTCATTTGTTACTTTTTTCAAGCTCTTTTGTCCTAGTATTATTTAGATCTAATTTTACTGATTTTGCAGGTGGTATGAAGTCGTATTCTTTTAACTGTTCACTAAGTCATTTCAAATGAGTTCTTTCTTGGGAAATTTTCTTCTCAACTATTATTGTGATCTATATTATGCATGAGTTTCGCGTGTGGTGCTTGATGTTGTTGTTGGATTCATGCTTGTTTCCTTTTCTCTATTTCTCAATTTCTCTCTTGCGCATTATACTTATGTAACTTCAGGGTTAAACAATGTTGATAAATGCTGTTAGTGCAGCCAAAGACTGCATTTCAAAGGGTAAAAGCCGATGAGGTGGAATTTGTTGATGAGAAGCTTCGAGATAATTCTTACTGGGCAAAGGTGTGAGACTGATTAGCTTATGTATTATCTTCTTGTAAGCTGTACTTATCTTTGTCCCCACTAATTTCTCGCTCTCAATTCTGTGCAGGATGGTTCGGAGATTGGCTATGGTGCAAAAGCACAAGAGATTCTTGGGCAAGTCAGAGGAAGGTGTGTATGCTGATTGCCACTTATTTATTAAAGTTAACTAAAGATGTTGTATTTTAAACTGTTTTATGCTCTTTTGAATTTTCATCTTGCTTTTCCTTTTGGAGCAATGCTAGTTAGATGAACAAAACCGACACTCTGATAGACGTGGCTCCCACATACAAATGGTAGGGCACACCTCTATTAGAGAGTGGGTCAGTTTTTTGTAGTCCAAAGCGTTGTTCCCATTTGTATTGTTAAATCTTATAGTGGTTGGTTGGATTAAAAACCGAACAAGTTTGCAGTTTTCACATAGTTATCTGGTGAAAACTTTTATGGTTATATTATAGCATATATAAAAATATTGTATTTTATGATTATAAAACACCTGTGAAGCTTTAATGGATTGCTGCAAGGCCTGCCATTTTTGGTGGCATGGACATGTTTGTAATTATGAAAAAAAAGATGCACATCACTGGCAAGTTCAAACCAACATGCCCATTAAGTCAGTGTAGTTGAGATAAGGATTTCATGTGAATGACTCAATCAAGATATACAATCTATACATACACACATGTATATGCAATCGGGTGAGGATGACACCAATCCTGGATAAAATGAATTGTGAGGAATAATTGTTTGAGATGGTTTGGTTATGTTTAGTGAAGGGCGTTAAATGTAATAGGATTTATTTGATTTAAGTTGGACTCAGGCTATGGACAGGTTGTAGGTTGACGGACAGTTAATTTGGGTGTTAATTGGGTAAACAGCCAGTGGGGTTCACAGTGAAAAAAAATAAAAAATCATCTAGCTGACTTGTAATCAAATCTACATTTAGATGTCTCTTGTGCCTTAATTTGTTTGAACGGAGACCCCTCATACTGCCTTGGAAGTCAACTTGGATAAAGAATGGAATGGGGGTTCAGTAGTTAAAATGTTCAGAGAAGAAAAATCCAGCATCATACTAGAAGAGGGAAAGGGTTAAGGGTTAGAGGATCATCTGTGAAAGCTGTGACAAACATAAATGGTATAAATCCTTTTGTTTTTTTTTTTTTTTTTTTTTTTGAGAACAAATGGTATAAATCCTTTCTACATATTGGCTGTTAGGAAATAATTGTACTGTTAGAAAAACATGTTACTTCTATGCAAATGAATTTTTGTTTTTTGTATTCATCAAAATTTTATGTCTTTCCGCATTTTCAAACGCATAAGTTAGAGTTACATTATTTTCAGAAAAACAGGGACCACGTCTCTTAAGTCTTTGCTCTCTCCTATTTCTTCACCTTTAACCATCCTTCTCTTTTTCTCCTGTGGACCTCTACTATAGTGAAATTGGTTTTGATGGGAAAACTCCTACGTATTTCAAGTTTCAACTAATGCACTGTTTTTGAGCGCCTGTGCACAACATGTGGATCCTATGGCTAATAACCCCACTCCTTTTGTTTGTAATCCAACACTACAGTGTAAAATAATTGCCGCTCACAGTTTCGCAAAAACTGTCATCCAGTAGAGCAGGACTCCTGAACTATTTTTCATCTGTCCTACTAGGGTTTGGATAGGGAAGGGGTTTTAAAATATATTTCTTGTGTACAGAAAGAGCTGAATGATTTGACACTCTTAAACATAAATATTCAAAAATAAAAAAGATAACTAGTGTCTTTCTTACTATTATTGAGCTAATTGTGATGCTTCCTGTTGAGAACTACGTTAGACCTCAAGCTTTATGTCCTTCATTCACACATGCACGTGTGCACACACCACGCTAGAATGCCTCGCGCTCTTTAGGCACTTGTTTCTTAATTATGCTTTACATTGAATTTGCAGGGATTTTCGGCATGAAAAGACCAAGAAGAAGCGTGGGACATACAGAGGAGGGCTGATTGATCTGCAGTCACACTCGGTCAAGTTCAATTATTCTGATGAAGATTAATCGGAAAGTTTTCTAAGGCACAAATCAAGACCGGTATTCACTTGCAGAAACGTTTTCTTCCTTGACCTAGCATGATACCGGCCTATTTTATATTTACAAAAGTTTTCAATGAAAGGACTAGCGTCTACCTATTTAGAGTTTATTATAACTCTTCCTCTTCTTATTGATGAAACGAGCCATTTTATTCCCTTCTGAAACACGGAAGGCTGGCTCCAGTCCTTTGATAGTATTTTGGCTACAGAGTATTTATGTGATGAGTTAAGTTTCTTTGTAACCGTTTTATTCGTTCTGTTCTTCTTCTCTTTTGTTGTTTTTTATTTTTTCGTGCTAGTAATTGTTAACTCGAAAGACTTTGGTTTTCAAAAATTTGCATGTCTAGCCGCAAATAGTTTATGCATGACTGGTACATCTTTTTCCATATAAAATGAACTCATCGAGGAAGCCGTGTCCTCTCCCCACACAGATTGTAGGAGCTGTTTGAAGATATGCTTACATGTTTTTTTCGCATTTTTATACATGTTTTGAGTGCAAGGATAAATGTTCTTAAATCTTTATCACTTCTGTGGTTGGGTTGTGTTGTGCCCCCATTAACCTCTAGCTTTATCAAAGCTAGGTCTAGGACTACTGCCCAAAACTGAAAAAAAATAGCCAAAATTGGAGAATATAGGTGGGTTAGAATTTGATAGATTTTCCACGTCTCCGAGAATTGCCCATCGTTGGATTGGATATTTTTGTTCATGCGTTTCACTCAAACACGTGCTCCTGCATCACTCAGTATGTGTTTGTGATTCATATTTTTGCTCATGTGTTTGACTCAACAACCACATGTGCTCTTGCGTCACTCAATATGTGTTTGTGATACACATGTTTCACATTTTTAGGTTAAGTGGCGGGTGTGCTGATTGTATTGCATTCCGTTTATTTTTTTTTTTTTTTGGGCAAAATGGTATTTGCATGCTTTGAAGTATAATTTTCTCCTTCGTGTTTTCATAAAATTATAGGGCATGATGTATTTTTTTAGAGTTCCAATAACAACTTAAACAGTACACTTAATCGGATAAAATTTAAGTTTTCACTAATGAATACTCTTACTCATTTTTTGGCTTGGCCTAATAAAAAATCTCACGCGTTCTTTGTTTTTAAAAGCCCAAAAAAAAAATATTAACATATACATTTTTTTAAACAATAAAACGTATGTTAAGATATCATTAGCCAAAATCAAAAGATAACTACTCACTAAACAGTACATTTTGATCACCACCACAAACTATCTGTATGCTCATCATACACTTAATTATATACCACGTGTTATTTCACTTAACTTTGGTTATTTTTCTTCAAAAGTGAAAAAGTAACTTTAAATGTGAAACTTAACTAGAGTTAAGTGAAATAACATATGGCAAATAATTAGGTGTGTAGTGATCATACACCATAGTTATGGTGCAGAGCAAAAATACCCCCTCACTAATGAGTATCCAAGTATTATCCCACTCAATAGACTGCTCATTTTCTCAATCTAATTCTTTAATATTTAATATTCGCTTTATCACTTTTTCTTAGCTTTTGACAAAGGGAAGGCGACGGTAACCTATAAAGATTATATTCCATGCATCATGTAGAAAAAAAGGCTTGCTTCTATCATATTTTCAACATCTTATGCTATATCTATCCATTTATTTGAGTCACTAGTATGAATTATTATTAGAGGTATTTGTCGATTTCTCTCTCGAACTTGCATTGAGTTGTTAATTTTCTCCCTTAACTTTGATTTTAGTATTATTCTCCTAAACTTTTATAATTAGCCAGTTTTCTCCATGACGTTAGATTTTAGGATTTTCCATCCAATTTTCTATCCATTTTGGTCACATGGGAAATGTTTGAGGGTAATTAAGTAATTTTATCCCAAATATGGACAACATATTGTTAATTTTTCTTCTTCGTCTCTTCCGCTAGTTGTCTCTGGCTCCTTTTTGTTTGAATTAACCATGGAAGTCCAATTAACAACTGCAAAGTATTGGCTTTGCACCACATTTACCAAATTAAATTTTCTTTTTGTCGTGATACATGTGATGTCCGCATGATAAGATGGATTGAAAATTGGATGAAAATTTTCAAAACCTAACGTAGGGTGGGAGAGGGGCGGGGGAGTTTGGCTTTTATAAAAAATCAATGGGGTAATCGCATAAAATTAAAATTTAGGAAAGAAATTAACAACTTAATACAAGTTCGAAGACAAATTAACAAATAAGTCTGGTTATTATATTTATTATTATATAGTGTGTGGGACAAGATACTTTAGTTTTTCCAAAAGCAATAAAGATAATTTACCAAAAACAGAAAACTGGAAATTCTTGTACATATGTCCCTTGCTTTCAATTGAAGCGAAGCTTGGAAGTTGGACCATATATAAAGATACTTTCGTGGGGATTTGGGAGGACTTTGTCTACCAATCACCATAAAACCATAGCTTGAATATGAAGTAAGGTTGGTGCAGTTGCTTTGTAATAGCAGGCTAAAGTGTTAAAAAAAATCAAATAAGGAGAAAAAGAACAAACTGATTATAAACTCTGACTATTATTTCATCTAGTGAAAAGAAACAAGAGCATAATATATTTGCCAAGAAAGTTACGTAATCCGAAAAAGTAGATCTTGCTAACTTTTTTCTTTTTTTTTTCAAAGGTAAGAATTTTATTAAATTTGAATGAAAATGTTTACATCAGAAGTCAACGGATTAAACCACCATTGTGGCTCAAGACCATCACCACAATGAAAGCCCCCTTCTTGCGCAACAAACGAAGCCCACTAGATGTGCTACCTTGTTACAAATTCGAGGAGCAAAGATAAATTTTACTAACCTCAATTGTTGTTTCAAACACTGAATATCAAAGAGGATGCTTTCAATCACAACATCATGTTGCATATTCCCATTAAGCATATCTACAAGACACTTGGAGTCTGACTCTACCTGGACAACCACAAAGTCTTTATCAATACCAGCCAACCCCACTGCTCGTATCACATTCGCCTCCGCCATCAAACTAGATTCATATGGCAAGTCTCCACGGAAATAGATTGGAAATTTTAAAGTTAACCATGTCCTTGTAAGTTTCAAGCTTTTTGGAGCTTAGGCCAAAGTAATTACTTTTTCTTCTAATATATGTGTGTGTTTGTGTGTATACATTTTCTAATAAATTGGATTGGTTTAAGAGTATGATTATCTTGTAGGCAATGTTTTAAAAATTTCCGGCTAGCGCTGCTTAGGCTTCAGGCGGCTGGCCAACACCACGATTAATTTCTAGGTGTTTAAAAGTTAAGAAATGGTGTCGAGACTTACCCAGGCGCCCACCCAACTGCTAGACTCATCCACCCGCCCGTCTAGACCTGCCCACCCGCCTAGGTTGCGACACTCACTTAAACAAAAAATAGATAACTTTCATTTTACATTATATTTTTCAATAAATTGTAAAATACTTGTTGGATACTTGGATGAACACTAATTATATACTTGTTCTTCATGTTTCCAATATATTATAATACTTTATAATCTATGTCGTTCTATCTTGCAATTTATGTATCCTACAACTATGTATTTTTTTTTAAAATATAAGTAAACATTTATATATATGATATAATAAATTTAATTAAAATTATAAAATCCGATTAGGCCCCTGCCTAGACGCCTAGGCGCTAGGTCCCTACACGCCATCCGACTAGCTTCTAGTGCCTTTTAGAACTTTGCTTGTAGATATATTTTTAATATACATGGTACAATTAATAGACTCATCGATTCTGAACAACAGTGATATTCACACACTTTTTTTTTCTTCATACACATTTTTGTTAATTTTTATTTTTAAATTGATTAAATTACAAGAGAATGAAATGAAAGAACGTGGACAGAAGCAGGTAATGTCAATGTGGTTGCGGGTCATGGTTGTTATTGTTAGAGAAGCTGCTCAACCACTCTTTTTTTATAACTTGATGGGTTTTGCCTTTTAAGCTCAGGCAAAGTTGAATGGAATGGTACAATGATATCTTATCTCAAAGCTATAATTTTGACACAAAAATGCCCCACTGATTTGGACAGTTAGCAAGAAAAATGATACAAGGAAGATGAAGTGAAATTATGCACAACCGAACTTAGACGAAGTTATAAATATCAGAGTAGTTGAACAATTTACCTAGAGTATTAGCAATCTTCCTTTTTTTGAACTTTTTCTTTGTTTTGTTTTAACCTTCTTCTAGCTATATTTGAAAAGTTGCAAAAGAGGTATTAGGAGAATCTTAAGGGATTTGCTCCACATGAAAAGGAATCTTTGTGGTGGAAGAAGGAGGCACAAAAAAATGTTAAGGCCAAGAAGGAGCGTTGTAAAGTTCTATACAAGGATAGTACCAATGAAAACTGTGAGAAGTATAAAATAGAGAAAAAGGAGGCGAAGAAAGCCATGAAAGAAGCGAAGCTAGTGGCTCTTTCATGGCTTTTGACGATATGTATAAGCGATTATATACCAAAGAAGGAGAGTTCGACATCTATAAACTGGTTAGAGCAAAGGAAATGAAGACAAGAGACCTGAACCAAGTAAGGTGCATCAAGGATGACAATGGAAATGTTCTAGAGACAAAGAATGCAGTTCAAGACAGATGGAGAGCTTATTTCATAATTTTTTTAATGAAGGACACAAAATTAGTACTTCTTTAGGTGAGTTGAGTAACTTGGAAGAGCGTAAAAATTACTCCTTCTAATGCCAAACCAGAAAAGAAAAAGTGGTTGTAACTTTGAAAAACATGAAGCATAGAAAAAGTGGGTCTCGACGATATACTGATCAAAGTGTAAAAGGCCTTGGGAGAGACGGGTATAGCATGGCTACAAACCTTTTCAATTTTGAAAAAAAAGAAGATGTCAAATGAGTGGCATAAAAAGTACTTTGGTGTCTATCTTCAAGAATAAGGGTGACATACAAAATTGCATAAACTAGTTAATGAGTCATATAATGAAGCTTTGGGAGAAAGTAATTGAGCATAGATTAAGATAAGAGAGACTAATCTTAGACGATCAATTCGGGTTGGGTGCTTGACTATGGAGGCAATTTATCTCTTACGGAGATCAATGAAACGATATAGAGATATGCAAAAGGATTTGCGCATGATCTTTATAGACTTGAAAAAAAAGTGTATGATAGGATCCCAAGAGAAATTCTTTAGAGGATTCTAGAGAAGAAAGGAGTACAAGTAACATATATCGAAACAATAAAGGATATGTATGATGAAGCAATGACTATAATAAGAACTCATTAAGGACAAACTAAAAGCTTTCCCATAATCATAGGGTTACCCAAGGCTCTGCTATAATTTTGACTCTCCTCTAGACCTTGCTCTTTAATGTAACCATCAATAGACTAGACTTAACAAATTAGAGAATAACTAAAAACACATAAGATTTATACTGGTTCAGCAAAAGTTTTGCATGCATCTAGTTATGATTTCTCTGGATAGAGAAACCACGCCTTCTTTGATAATAATAGAGTTACATTACTTTTGCAAAACCCTAAACTATCCCCTCTTTGTCCCTCTCAGCTGTTTCTAGTTGTTCTCACATATTTGTAGCCAGTAGTGGATACAGAGAGACCTGGGAGGTCCCAGGACCCCTCGGTGACCCTAAATTGCTGCTAGAAATTTTCCGGGGACCCCTCGTACTCAAACACAAGGTCTGTGCAGTGCAAGTTGAAGGTTGTAGGTTGCAACAATATCTTTTTCTCGGAGAAAATGATTGTGCATTGAGAAGAAAGAAAATCCTCTTTTAACAATTGGCCCAAAACGACAGTGTTTTGGCCAATTGTTTTAATTAAATTTTTTTTAAAAAAACAATGGACAAAACGCCATCGTTTGTCCATTGTTTTAAATCCTAGCCCCAACCCCACATCTTTCCCCATTGTCTCACCCTTCCTCACTCTTCTGCTTCCCCTAGTGCCCAACTTTAACATATTCAACCAAATTCCAATCCCCAACTCCCTAGATTTCAAAACCCCAAAATTCTAAATCCCACCCAATCCCATATTATAATTTTATTACTCCAATACTGGTTAACAATTCAAGTAAGTTTTTTGGTATTCTAATCTAATCTCAATTAAATTATATTAGATATTGATGAAGATTTTTAGTCTATTATTGATATGATTGTTGATATGTTTTATGTTTATACTCATTTGATCATTATAATTTAAATGGAATTTTTGTTTATTGGTTATTTGGTATATGTTTTGTGTTTTTTGTTAAATGTGTAGTTTAGAGATAAGAAATATGGAAAGATTTTTCAAGCCAAAGCCAATAGGACCATCTATTTGTTTGGGTAGTTTGAACTCAAGACAAAATGAGTGTGACATTGATTTTAATAATCTTGAGAGAGACCCAGGAAAAAGAATTCGAATGAAGGACTATCCTCCTAATATTTAAGATGAGGTCCGAAGAGCGTATTTGCAAATGGAACCTTATAGGCCTACAAAGCATGAGTTCTTATACACTTTGCATGCAAAGAAAAAGCGACGATTTGTTGTTTTGTGGTTTGAAGAATATGATTGGTTGGAGTATAGTATATCTAAAGATGCAGTATTTTGTCTTCATTGCTATCTCTTTACAATTAACTTTTCACAATTAGGAAGTGATGCCTTCATTGGAGTAGGCTTTAAGAAATGGAAGAATGCAAGAGAATGTTTTGACAAACATGTTGGTCCTATTGGTAGTGTCCACAATAAGGGTAGAAAAGTGGCTAGTTATCTAACGAACCAAAAGACACATCTTGAACCAGTTATGATCAAACAATCAGAAGAAGAGTATGAAATATCGTTGTTGCTTGAATGCATCAATAGATTGCACTAAGTTCTTGTTGCAACAAGGTCTTCCTTTTCGTGGCCATGATGAAAGTGACACTTCAAATAATAGGGGGAATTATTTAGAGCTCTTGCAATTGCTTGCGGATCATGATGAGAAAATAAAGGAAGTTGTTTTGGAAAATGCTCCAAGAAATCTCAAGCTAATTGCTCCTTCAATTAAAAAAGATTTTGTCAATTCATGTGCCTTTGAAACCATTAAGGCTATTATGAAGGAAGTGAAAGAGAGTAAATTCTTTCTATAATGGTAGATGAATCACGTGATGTCTCAACAAATGAGCAAATGACCGTGGTTTTGCATTATGTGGACAACAAAGGTCAAGTAATTGAAATGTTCGTGGGAGTCCAACATGTTACGAAACAACTTCAAGTAAAATAAAGGAGCCAATGGATGAGTTTTTGAAACTGCATGATTTGAGCTACTCCAACCTACGAGGCCAAGGTTATGATGACATGAGTAATATGAGAGGTGAATTCAATGGCCTTTAAAAAAAAAATTTGGATGAAGAAAGTTGTGCATTCTATGTTCATTGTTTTGCTCATCAACTACAATTAGCTCTCGTTGCCGTAGCAAAGAAAAACTCCGATGTTGCCACTTTTTTCACGTTGACTAATAGTTTGGTGAATGTTGTTAGATGCTCATGTAAGCGTCGTGATGCACTTAGAGAGAAACAACAAGAAAATCTCACGAAAGCTATTGAAAATGAGTGTCTTGAAACGGGACAACGATTGAATCAAGAAACTAGTCTTAAACGTGCTGGGGATACACAATGGAATTCACATTATGGTGCTTTGATTAGTTTGATTACAATGTTCTCATCTACGGTGGATGTGCTTGGCATGATTGTTGAAGATTGCTACAATGATAATGTTAGTGAAGTAAAAGGTTACTAAAAGTTATACAATCTTTTGAGTTTGTGTTCCTCCTCTTTTTGATGAACTCCATATTGGGAGTTACTCATGATTTGTCACATGCATTACAAAAGAAAGATCAAGAGATTGTGAATGCAATGGCTTTAGTTAAGACATGTAAAGAACAACTACGTTGCATGAGGAATAATGAAAATTTTGATCTTTTGGTGAATAAAATATCATCTTTTTATGTTGAACATGAAATTGAGGTACCTAATATGGATGATTCATATGTCATTCAAGGGAAGTCATTGCATAAGGCTCCATGAAAGACCAATCGTCATCATTACAAAGTGGAACTCTTTTTTGAGGTCATTGATTACCAACTTACAGAATTAGATGATCGCTTCGCTGAAGGTAACACCGAATTGCTTATTTGCTTGGCATGTTTGAGTCCGAATGATTCATTTGTAGCTTTTGATAAATAAAAGCTTGTTTGCCTTGCTCAGTTGTATCCTAAAGATTTCATGGATCGAGATAGCTCAGCATTTCAAGATCAACTTGATATTTATATTCATTTTGTGCGTTTTGATAATGATTTTTCTCGATTGCAGGGGATTAATGATCTTGCTAAGAAAATGGCGGAGAAAGGGTTGTGTAACATCCCGTCCCGAAAATATCGAAAACGTACGTGTGAAAAGACATTTTTACCCCTAGTGAGTTCTTTCACGTTATTGGTGTTTTGTGTGGTGTTGGCATGTGTTGGGCCACACACACACACACTCTCACTCTCACTGTCTCTCTGTCCCTTTCCCTGTCTCTCTCCCGTGAACCCCATTCCTTCCTCTTCCTTCGAACACGTACGGACACACACACAAACATACTAAACACCCACAGATTGAGGGAACCAAGACCACAGTCGAGCTCGTGAGGTTGAGGGGAGTGCAGCTGTACCATTTTCAGGTAAGATTATCACTGTTTTCACGTTGATTTCACGAAGGCAGTTTTGAGGTACTATTCATGCAAACGTATTTTCTCACGTTTTTGGGAAAATGAAGCTCATAGGTAGCTTAGTGGTGTCCCAAGGAGTCTCGGAATAGTTCGTTTGAAGAAATTGGACGTCGGGATCGCCGTGTTCAAAGTTGGCCGGATTTGGAGTTTGGTGACAGGTAAGATCTCGTAGTTTTTGGCTCTTAAAAGTTGTATGGTTGTGTTCTCCTAGTTTTAGGCGTCATTTTGGTGCAAAAATCACGAAAAATGGTTGAAAAACGAGAGAGAAATCGAATTAGAAGTTTTTCCAGTTTTCCGGCGCCGGCGACGGCACCGGAGGTTCGCCGGAGAAGGAGACGGAATATTCCTGACGCCGTTAACGGAATCTGTCAAAACTGACGGAATATTCCTTACGGCGTTAGTTGACGCCGTCAGCGTGCCAGGCACGTGCCTGTGCGTGGCCGGCGCGTGTGGCCGTGCCTTGGCCGGCGCGTGGGGGCGCATGCGGCGGTGGAAAAATTTTCTAAAAATTTGGGTGTGATCCTGAGGTTGTGTAGAGCACGTTGGTATATTCATTTGTCCAATTTGAGCAATGTATGAGAAGTTATTACGAGAAGTTGGTTATGTGCTATAAAAATTAACGTTTTTATAGTTGTTTCGCATATAGGTGATACGTATCCCGAGGACGAGCGTGGTCACTCGAGGCAGGGGGGCTATGACCCTTCCACATACCAGTGAGTGGGCTTTTGGTTTTCCGTATATACCTATATACTATATTTTTCCCAGAAGTTGATTTAAATGCTTATTAGTTATGCCATGCATTACATTATCGTTATTTATGCATCGTTGGTTACGTTAGTAGTTGCATATATATATATATACATATGCATATTGGGTGATGTGGACGCACAGGTAAGTGCCAGGTAAGTGTTATTCATGTTTATATTTCAGTAGTGGTTTGAGATGCTTAGAGAGCTCATAACCTGCACCCCCGGTGTTAGTGCTCCAGCCCAGAGTAGGGCATAGTCCTTCACGTGATGTTCACCTCCCGCACCACACGCTCAGCTTGGATCCAAGTTAGGTGCACAGTCCTGTCGTACAGACCACTTTAGATGGTTCCGACTCGTAGGTGACCCGCGATTATTCGCACAGCCTTCACGTGATCGTAACACTAGAGCGTATATATATGTATTACACCCAGGCCTGTCGTACAGACCACTTTAGGTGGTTTCGACTCGTGGGCAGGTTCAGTTATTGAGTTTGAGATTTGAGCTCTATATGCAGCCGTACAGGTCACGTTAGGTGACTCCGGCTGCCAGATTATATGTTGTTGACATGATTTATACCTAAGCACTTGCACTTCATTATGAGATTTTGATATGGCATATTCTTGAGCATGATTGGCATATCTATATACATACGTATATATGTTTATTTTCTGGGAAGTATACAGGTTTTACGGCGAGGGGTTAGAATGTAATTTACTAAATGGTTTTCGAAAAGCTTTGTTTTTGCCCACTCACGGTTTTGTTTTGCGCCCCTCCAGGTTCTAGTGGTTTAGCAGGTTCGGTGGTTTCCCAGAGGGCTTTTCCGGCATTTCTGACAGACACTTACCATTGTAGGGTCACCTTCGGGTGTATTGTTGTCGCATCTTTTCTTTTGGACTGCTGTAGACTAATTGCTCTAAACTTAGCGTCTCACTTACGCTAGCACTGGTTTTTATCACTTTGTATGCTAGTTTTTTATTATTTGTACTTTTTATCACTATTTTATTAGCTTCCGCACGTACACATGGTTACGTCACCTCTGCGTGGCGGCCAGCACGCCCTGATCTCGGTCGGGGTGTGTCAGGTTGCATCAAACATTTGTATATGTATATTTGCTTGTTTAATTCGCTATGGTTTTACCGATTGCAACCGCTTCAATGGAGAGGGTATTTTCTGCTATGAATATCATTAAGGGTCAACTTCACAACAAAATGAGGGATCAATAATTGAGTGATAGTTTAGTTGTTGACATTGAGAAAAATGTTTTTTCATGTATTGGTAATGAAGCTGTTATGGAACATTTTCAGACTATGAAACCTAGTCGTGGACGCTTGAATTATGATTTTATAGCTTGTAATATTGTTTTGCGTATGATTTTTTAATGAAATGTATTATATTTAACTTTTCAATGTTATTTTTGTCTATAAATTTTTTGACCTTTATTAATGGGATCCCCCGAGTTCAAAATATTGGATCCGTCACTGTTTCTAGCCTTGCTGCACTCTATTTATTAAAATAAGGTGTGGTTTATATGCCTATTCTCTAATTAAGTTTCCTATTCTATATGGAAATGGGAAAGTACTTTATTTCCTATTTTATATGGAATAGGAAAGTACACGTTCTTTCGTATTCCATATGAAATAGGAAAATAAGCGTACTTTCCTATTTCAATTAGGCTTCTAGGATGCCTAATAAGGAAACTTTGATTCTTTCCTAGTCTTTTTAGGAGAAGACTCAGTACACCTTTAATTTCCCTAATACAATCATAAACAAAATAGGAAACTAACTTTGACAAGCCAATTCCTAACAATCTCCACCTTGGTGAGTCAAACCAAGTTTTGACTGTTGCTCCCTAGAGTATCTTTAACCTTCTTGAAGCAGCTCTAGAAATCTTCAAGAATCTTTACCTTAGCAAACTTCTTGTCGCCTCATTGCACCTCAAGTGTGGCGATGCTCCACCCTAATCAATCAACAAGATTGATCAAGTAAAAGTAATGCTTGAACTTCTTGGCCGACACTATCTTCATGTGAATCTTTTCAACACAAATCTCCTTAGACTCTACCCAATCATGGATTCTGTGATATTTCACTTCAATGTGCTTTCATCTTCCATGAAAAAACATGCATTTTCACACATTTACTATCAGATTTCCTTTCGAGCTTCGACCAAAGCAATATACTATGTTTCTGTTGTCAACAATGTTGTAATTTCTTGCAGTAATGCCCTCCAACTGATTGGTCCTCCTGCGCATGTAAAGACATCACCAGAAGTTGATATTCTCTTGTCTAAGTCCCTTGCATAGTTGACATCAACATATTCCAGCACCCTGCATCCCAATATTGCTTTCTTGGATTTGCAATGCACTTGAAAACGACGTTGATTTCTTGAGCTACGTTGGGTCATGTGCATACTATGCATACATTAGGCAGCCTACGACATTAGCATAATGCACCTTTTCCATCGCTTGTTTCTCTTTTTTCTGACTTAGAACATTGTTGCCACTTAATCTGAAATGAGTTGCCAAAGGAGTTGAAACTTCCGTTGCTTCTAGCATGTTGAACTTCTCAAGAACCTTATGAATATACTTGTCTTGTGATATCCAGATTCTACCACCGATCTTAACTCTCTGAATTTCCATGTCTAAGATCTTCTATACAGCTTATGGGTGGGTTAAAAAAAACCAAAAACAAAAAAAAAAGGGACAGAACACTGAACCAAAACCGAAAAACTGAAAAAAAACCCAAACCGAAATAGGAAAAACCGAACTGAACCAAACCGAACCCCTTACACTTAATGAATGTATGCCCATGACGTTTCTTTTGTGAAACTTTGTTACCAAGTTTGAAACTAAGCCTAGGACATTTTCAAGGAGCATACTTGGTTCAATTAGGAAGGATATTCAATTGGTTATAGAAAAAAGTTTTGGAAGGCTTTGGAATTTGGATGAGCTTCTCTATTTGTTTTCTTTTGGAATGGATACGATAATCATTTTTCTTTGCAATTGAGATTGCTGATAGAATATGATTTATATGATCTTGTAAATGTACAACTACCTTCTCACTTTCTCTATTTTCTTATTATTAGTCTAACAATGTAAGCCTCTTTTCTAAATTCCATATTAAAAAAAGATCAAGTTTTATAAAATAAAATAAAAACCGAAACCAAACCAAAACCAAACTGAACAAAATCGAACTGAAAAAAAAAAAACCAAACTGAAAAAAACCAAATTGAAGTTTTGGTTAGGTTTTGGTTTTGGCAAAAAAAGTAAACCGAATGAAACAGAACCCACCCCTAATGCAGCACCTAGATCCTTCATGTTGAACTCTGCACTCAACATCTTCTTTAAGTCTTGAATTCTTGACTTGTCTTGACAAACAATTAGCATGTCGTCCACAAATAGCGGCAATAATGTAATCATCCCATTTTGGAATGCATGATAGTACACACAACAGTCATATAAGCATCTCTTAAAATTGAATTTCAACATAAAGAAATCAAAGATCTTGTTACCACTACCATGGAGACTGTTTCAGACCATATCGACAAGCCCTTTTGGTTGAGCCATGAAAATTGTCTCCTCTAGATCACCATAGAGAAATGTAGTCTTCACATCCATTTGCTCAATCTCCATGTCATAATGTGCTGCCATTGCTAAAAGCAATCTGATAGAAGTATGCCTGACTGCAAGTGAAAATATCTCATCATAATCCACCATTTTCTTCTGTAAGTACCCCTTACCCATGAGCCTTGTTTTGAATCTCATGGCTTCCTGGTCATGTAGTTCTTTTTTCCTAAACACCTACTTGCGTCCAATTAGCTTTTTATTTTTGGGTTAGGAACCAACTCCCAAATAGAGTTCTTGTAAAGAGAATCCATTTCTTCTGTCATAACATTTATCCAACTATCTCGTTCATCACTTGCTATATCTTCTTAATAAGTAGTTGGATCTCCTTGACTAATGTTAAGAGCATAGTTAAATTCATCTTAGTCAAACCAAACATGTCAGGTTTCTTCTTGTTTCGAATGGGTTTGTCTTATGCTATGCATCTCTAAAATACATGTAAATAATGCGTTGAAGTTCGAACCCCTTAAGATGTTTGACAAATTCGAGTGCCTTCAATCTGCCTTTTTCCTTACTCCACCTGATTGCTAATTGGTGAACAATGTTAATGCTCTTCTTCTTCCCCAAAATCATTAAATTCAACACCTTGTTCAAGTGGCTCCACTTGAGCTTCATCTTACTTTGATCTAATTAACAAAAATCTTGTTATTTCAATTTTAGCATTGTCTTTCTTTTGTCCACTGCTCTCGGCTTTATTCAGAGGCATGGTTGTCTCACACTAAACCGAAAAAAGAAGCATTCTTTACCTGAATTAACTCATCTACAGGGAATGCACATGGCTAAATCTGGTTTATGGGCAAAATCCTAATGTGGGCTCCACTTTCCTGCCTAATATTCTCCACAATCTTGCCTCCTCTCCCAAGCACACACCCAACCTGGCTGCTCGTCACCAGCACAACCTACAACACACCGAGCTACCTCCACCACTATTACCTTGTTCTACTTCATCGGCGTCGTCTAACACCGCCTTCTTGAAAACCCTTACCAGGGCTTGCTAGGCAATGGACAGACGAATCAATGGAGTGAGCGGCGAAGGTGAGAAAGAGTGCGAAACCAAGGCGGAATTTATAAGGTTTTCAAGGAAATTGAGGAAATTTGCTCCAAAAACAAAGCTTTTGATGGCAGTTTTGAAGAGACAAATGCATATCAATCTAGAAAAGTTAGAACCAAAGTTTACCCAAATTATAGGTTGTGGAGTGCGGATGTGCAGGTGGATGGCTGTTAGAGGCAAGTACCTGCAAATTCGAAACCAAATTATAAAGAAAAATGATAAAAATATGAAAAACATTCAACCTTAGAACATTGGCTGAAAAATGGTGGTCTCGTGAGTCTGGGAGATGAGGATTAGTTGTGGATTTGAGTTTTGTTGGAATGGATCTCTTAGGTTCTTGAATATTCAGTGGTGGCCAGCAAGCGACAAAGAAATAAGGCCATGGATTGTGATAGAGCGATGGAGAGAAAGAAGCTATGAGAGATTTTGAGAAATGAATGATGGAGGCTAGGGTTTTGTTTTTGAAAGAGGAAAGGCAAAAAAGTTGTGAGAGAAATGAAAATGAGGAGAGCGCGCTAAATGGCGTTCTCTTTGGAAATATAGTTTAGTTTTTTAGCGACATGCCAAAATTTTGGCAGCCCGCCAAAAACACTTATGATTTAATTGCAAGATTAAATTCAATGGTAAGGATTTAATCTCACATACGTAAGATTATATCTTATTGCTATTATTGTAGTTAAGATTTTAATAGTTTTTTAATTAATGTAAAAGTACAAAAACATATACAAACGCTCGTAATATCAAACTCGACAACTTTTGTGAAGAGGTCAATTCTGAAATTTGTCACTATAATCTCATAAACTATAGATTAAAATTTAACCGTTGTTGTTGAAGTGCAAAAAATGTAAATATATATATACATATAATTGCTCGTAATATCAAGCTTGACCCTATAAAAGTACGATGAATGAATTCGATCTTCAATTTAAAATATTTGCACAAGTGGATACCACAAAATATTATGTTCTACTTAATGGAAGTGTAAAATAAACTCCAAATGTTTGTTGAATCTATCGTTTTGAAAGAATACACATTCTACAAAATTAGTTTCAACGATCTAACCATCAAACTCGTTTGTATATGCTCCAAGATCGCATACATAAAAAATCGCAAAAAACAGACATTCGAATATTAGGTAACGAGACGAAACATTTCAACAGTTAAAAAAAAACTCATGATTTAATGATTATTTTAATTCCGACTTTGATGATTTTTTACAAATACACTCCTCAACCTATAAGAGTGATATGAACGAATTTAATCTTCAATTTAAGATATTTGCACTAGTGGATACCACAAATTATTATGTTCTGCTTAATGGAAGTATAAAATAAACTTCAAGTATTTGTTAAATCTACCGTTTTGAAGAGATACACATTCTACAAAACTAGTTTCAACCATTCAACCATCAAACTTGTTTGTATATGCTCCAAGATCGCATAAGTAAAAAATCGCAAAAAACAGATATTTAGATATTAGGTAACGGGACAAAACCTTTCGACGGTTATAAACGAAAACTTACAATTTAGATGTGGTTGTATTTTGCTCAATGTCCAGGATAATTGTTATGAGTTAACAAAGGCATGCAAATTATCTCCTTATCATAGAATACTATGTTAAATTATACACCTTTTTGCTCAACAATTTTATTTTAATTTTATGGTCCAATCTAGAGGTAGGCAAAAGGTTCCTGGATTCGCGAGGCAGGCCGGTTCTTTGCAGTTTAGGGCCAGTACGGGGCGGGTCCAAAGATTATTAATACAAAATGGGGCGGGCCGGGCTGGTTCCTTATAAATAACAGGGCTGGCCGGTTCTAAAAATTCGAAAAAAGGGGTCCCCGGCCCAGACCGTTCATTGCATCTATGATTTATCCTCTATTATTATCCATTTACCCTATCTCTCTTATTCTCACTCTCAAACTCAATTCACACTCAACTCTCCCCTCACCCTCTCTCTCTATCCCTACTCCGAGTCACCACTCAACTAATCCCTCACCTTATCTTTCTTATTCTCACTCTCGAACCTCAATCTTGATGACTTGATCTCAGACCTCAATCTCAATCTCCGATTCTCAGTCTCATCCCTCTCGATCTCTCTCTCCCACAGTCTCTCTCTCTATCTCTTCGGACGCCTCTGTCTCCGATAACGCACCTTTGCCGGTTTTCGCTCATTCCCGAACCGAAGATCGCTCGACGAGAGCTTGACCGAGAGGTTTCGGACATGGTGGAATGAACGGAAGATCTGGGATGACGAATTCTGAGAGCGGGTCTAGGTCGGGTTGGGTTTGGCCAAGATGAGATCTTGGAGTGATTTGAGGATGGATTTAAGGAAGGCGACGAGGAGACCGAGTTTGTGTGGGATGACGTGGTCGACGGTTAGGATGAGCACGTCTGTGTGGGGGATAGCAAGTTTGGGACTGTTTGCCCACCCGGACTCCGAGAGGCGATCAAAAAACCGAAAAAAAAAAAAAAAAAAAGTTAAGAGAACATGTGGACCCGTCTCGAATCGGCCCGTTTGAAACGGGCCATGTTAGGTTCGGTTTCAATTTTTAGATTTGTAATGCCCGACCCGGCTCGTTTCCTTTTTAAGTGATCCGGTCCGGTCCCTTCAAATTTGGGCCCGGCCCGTGCCCACCCTTAGTCCAATCTTCTCCATATGTATTCTAAGTTATATAATCTATTTATTGTAGAATTTAAATTAAGCATCAAACTTATTTCAAGAGTATTCCAACGACACATGTGACCATTGGTAAATAATTAATTCCAACAAAACCATATGCCTTAAAAATTTATTCTGACAAAGAAAAAATTTTGTCAAAAAAAAATATGATTACTTCCGACAACAACTGATCACCCTCGAAAATATAAAAACATTAATGAGAGGACTTTTTTTCCCCTAAAAAATATAAAAACATTTCCAAGAGGACTTTTTTTCCCTCGAAAATACTAAATTAGTTTCGTCAACATGAGTAAACCTTCGGAGATAACCATTCTATTTCCAATAAGAACTTTACTCGTTGTTAATACAACTGGCGCCAATTCTTCCCGCCAAACAAAAGTGCATTTCCGATGAAACTTGAGACTTTTTCCGAGGACATTATGTGCGTTGGTAAAAAAAATAAAAAATTTCATGCCATGTTACCGACGACCCATATTTTATGGTCGCAAAATGTGCTTTTTATGACCCTTTTTTGGGGCCCTCGAAAAATCTTCATCGGTAATGACTACTTTTTTTTTTTTGTAGTGTTGATACATTTAGATGACTAAACAATCTTCGATTCGAATAATTTTTTTTTTTTTTTTTGAGGGGTGATCTTCAAATGAAGATTAACAAGTTAAACAATTTTGATTATAAATTTTGCATGATGAATATTTATTCGTAAAAGGTGAAATAGTGCCATTGGAAACGCAAGTATTATATATTGTATTGATCCCATGGAAGCCCTTGTAATCATAAATCTCCTGCCACATCATTGTTTAGATAAAATGCAACAATGATCGATTTAAGTGTCAAAAGGTTCAAACATGTTCTCGCAGTTCATTATTCATATTGTTTCCAATTTTTTAGGTGTGAAGTCTTATTCAAGTCTCAATGCAATTAGTAACGATCCCATTCGATCAGTATAATGGAATTGAACTTCAAGATGTTTCTGTTGTAGGACATATGCTTCAATATCTTAAGTAGCCAGTATGTGATGATATCCGCCCCATCTAAATCTAGCATCCAGGTCTGTTTTGCAAGAGGCTAGGTCTTGTGTGTTGCGTTTTGTCGATCCCACTTCTTTGTTGGTTTGCATGGTGTTATGTGAGCCTCCACCTTATTACCTGCAGCTGATGAAGACATTTGTCGATCACATGTAATAGTGTAAGGTAACCTCTCAATCTAATCTGTCACAGATGATAGAGTCCTTCCATCCATAAAACTAATTACAAGACTTTCAGAATAAAGATTAACATTTAACAGGATTAATTAGGACAGGGATTAGATTACTTGGACGTGAAATCACGCACCGTAACCTAAATCAGAGAAGAAACTCAAGAAAGCTTATAAGACAGCCTGTGACGACTGTTCCGATCGAAGGGTAGGTTCTTACACACATGTCGTTTAATTTATACGAATGGATGGATACGCAGTGCCAAAACCAATTGACAAGCAAAGGCCGCCCCACTTAAGGCGTACAGATCGATGTACGAAATAAGATCAAATAGAAAAAATAAAATAAAATAAAGCACAAAAGAAAGAAAAAAGAGAAAGGTGGTCCAAATATAGTATGTATTCACGGAGAAGCTTTATACCTTCCTTGAAACTTCATAAAGCCCATATCTGAATATGAAAGTTGTCAATTATAAAGAGGTGAAGATCAATTCTTTTCATATACATTTGCGTTCGAATATGGCAAAGTTATTCTTAATTTGGATATGACCATTTTTAATTACTTGTAGTCGATCAATGACCATTTTTAGCGACTACTGTCTACTTTAATCGTTGGAGAAATTTTGAACTTTAAATTATTGGACAACAATTGTTTGATCAGACGTGTTAAATAAAAAATATACGAATTAGACTCAACCATTTACATTTAAGTTGAATTTTGCGACCAACTAAAATTGCTTAATTTGGCAATAAGTGTATAAAAGGCAGATTTTACATAATTTTGAAGGAAAACTAATGAAAAATGTTTGAAAACTTTGAGTTTTAACGATAAGGACAAAATAAAGGGTAAAGTGAATAGTACCATGATTGACTTTTTAGTGTAAAAATGTGATTTTTCGTTAAAATGAACATTACCGGAAGTTTTTTGTTAAAATTCTCTAATTTTTATACCTTCCACCTATACACGAAGTCATACCAATCCAACCGACATGCATAGAACCTTTTTATGTTTTAAATTCCACCCTAGATCTATTTTAGCTTATATATAAATCTGCTGTATCCAGTTTACGTTAGTCCGTTTTGATTGAGAGTACTGCATGCTTTGCGTAGAGTAATTACTGGAAATTATTTTAGAGCATGCACTCTTACTATAGACACGAAAAATAATATACGCATGCATGGTGGATTATTAATAGCAGGTCAGGCTTCTTATATATGTATATAAGATCTCAATCTCGTTGGCGATGCAGAGATATTGATCATCATTGTTTTTTCTTCTGAAGATCATATCAGACAACACTTCGGCGGTGTTCTGAATATATATTCTGCAAAATCTGGTACGTACTAATTTACTTAATCGGCTTTAATTAATTAATTTTCAGCGTTTATTCGTTCATATCTGGAAGAAAAATATATGTATCAGATTCGGACAAAAAAGAAAAATTTAGAATAATATAATATATGTACTGATATTAAGCAATATACAAATTAAAATCTAGGGAAAAATGGGAGGGGGGGGGGGGGGGGGGAGAGTTATTGCCTTAAGTCATCATCTTGTTTTGTTTCTTCCTGTTTATTTATTTTTTCGTACATAATTAAAATGCCACTATCTTGTCTGGGCTCCAAAATATTTTGACCAAACTTTTCCAGCTCTTGAAATTTTATCTCCTCACTGTTGGAGTTTTATACCTTAATTTAACTTACCCTAAAAAATGTTTTTATAATAATTTCTACTCCATCCTTACATGAATTTAGATTTATATGCCGACCCATATTTTTGATGGATTAATTGGCCGACAAGTGAAGCTGGAGTTTTTTTTTTATTTAACGGACATTTCATGGAAAACTGGCATATCATCGTTGCATGCGAGTTACAGGAGACAAATAATAACAAAGGTTGTCGTAACTTTGGCCATTTTGTTCCTATTTGATAAAAACGTTGACCAACCTTGACCTTGTGGCAGTCGTTGCTTACTGGACGACGCCACTCCTCCTCCTCCTCCTCCTCCTCCTCCTCCTCCTCCTCTTCTTCTTCTTCTTCTTCTTCTTCTTCTTCTTCTTCTTCGTACTGCTGTAAACTGTCGTGGTTTTAACTTTTAAGACGGCAACGTGAAATACAGCCTTTTAAAAACACAGCAACGTGAAATATTATCAGAGAGCATAAACAAACAAAATATCGTACAAACATCGCCAATTCTCTATGTAAAATACAGCCTTTTCTAAAACAAAGAAAACTAAACATTTTACACTAACGATGTGAACCTCGTTAACGAGAAACTTATCGAAGAAAACCACGTAAAACAAACTAAGATTTGACAAATTGATACGGGAGCGAGCTTAACAGGGAGGAGGGAAGTAGAATGCAAAGCAATTTTTGGAGGAATTGTGAGACTGTTTATGAACTTTGCTATATACAGTTTACTTTAAAATCCATCAAAATCCACAACTTAACAAAATCCTACACACTTTGATTTGCACACACTTGTTTAATGTCTTTTAAAACCTATATTTTTTTTTGTCAAACGATAGATTTGTTAGAATAGAGAGTTGATGGAGTCAGAACGCATACCATGGTGCAACACTGCGTCTACCACTGTGATAGAAGGCCATTTGCTTCTTCTAAAATTTTTATTGACAACCTATAAACTTACGTCGACGCTAGAAATATCTTATAACATTCCATCAATATTTCGAAATTTAAATTTTTTTTTTAAATTCTAATTGAATTACAACTCTAAATAATTGAAGAAGTGTCTTAATTCTAGTCACTACATTATTTTATTCCCGACCAAAGTAGTTGTGTATCCAAGGATAATGTTTTCTCCTTTATTTATCTTTCTCTCTTATCTATCTATTCAACTCTCTCAGACTTTCTCTTGCCCATACTCCTTAGTCCATCATACAACAAATTCTAGTTCCAAACTGCCACAAGTCACGCCCATATGTTGCCTCCCTGTTTTCCCAATCAACGCCTTACACTCGAAACTTTGGACAGTGCTCTAACTTTCCACCCGTCAACAATCTAATCTGTAGTACCACCACACCGCATCGATCGACATCAAATATATATAAAGTGTGACCAAATTATGAATGGTGATGCTCCAGCAGTGTCTTCATGGCCGACTCAACAAACTTTCCATAATTGCCCTATTTTCTATACCTTTGTTCGCACTTCATTATTTTCTCGCCTAGCTAATTCAGTACATTTTAAAGCTAATTTCCAAACTAGGTAAGGTCGGCCAATAATATGGTAAGATGATAACCTTTATCATCGAGATAAACAACCCAAATCACCAGCTAAGCTCACTAAATGATCACTCAGTGATCAAGGAGGTGGAGTGAGGAGATAGCCAGAAAATTTGCTTCGAAGCAACAATCCTTAAATGAGTGTAACAAAATTGATCGAGTGCTCTTCCGTAAAAGATAAACTAGCGATGCTGAGCAACAGTATAATTATCTCAAACATTTTCATCTCTTGATTATTAAATTTCTTTTTTAAAAGTAGTAGATTTTTTAGGCAAAACTTTATCATCACCGTTTGATTCTTTCCTTGCTTCCAAACAAAAACATCAAATTCCCACTACAAGATTTAGATTCAACGATCACATGATTCGATTCGGAACAATAAAAGGCACCCACGTTCATATCCAGCATTAAACCACTATGCAAATGACACCCCAACGTGCCTAGTGTGACCCGCCGACCCGCCGACCCGCCGACTCCTCACATCTCCACCCACCCACCTCTCCCCTCCCCCCCCAAAACCAAAACTATGCAAATGACACCCCAACGTGCCTAGTGTGACCCGCCGACTCCCCCCCCTCCTCGTCCTCCTCCTCTTCTCCCCATTTCTCCCCATAAAGGGGTTTGGATCTCATACGAAGAGAGATTTTTTAGTATGCTAGTGGATCTCATACGAAGAGAGATTTTTTAGTATGACTAGCATATAAGTTGGTACATTATGTGTTACTATACAAATAGTGAAATATGTGTTAAAAAATTTATAACTTAAAAAATAAAATTTTCAACTACTTACATAAAAACACGTAATATACCATTCGTGTTCCTGTTACAATAAAAAATTTCTTATCATCTAAATCCTCCTTGTGAGGATTTTAAGAATCTTTATATCCTACCCTTTCATTTTATCAAAAAATATTTTAAATTATTCATTTAAAATTAAATACAATTACTGCCTAACTAAAATTGACCATATACCATCCTAGAGATGAATAGGATGTGAGAGGTCCTCATCCCCCACCCACCGCCACTACGCGGAAACGTACGTCATTCACTAATAACGCGTTCCTTCATCAACGCCGCAAAACACTCTCTCCTCCCCTCGGTCGGTGACTTGCCGCGTTGGGCCATAAGAATACCCCTATAGTAATTAACACTGTAAATACAATTTACTGTACGAACCAATTTCCACTTCTAACCTTTTCTCCCATAATACCCTCCAATGGTCAAAGCAGATTTTTGACACGAATATTAAAGTTCTCACGTGTTTCGTCTCTTATCTATCTATTGTTCGTAGAGAGATTATATTCATACACCCTCAAATTACCTTTTTCATATCTTTTTAATTTTTTAATATTTTCTACACACCGTGATAGAAAAATATTAAAAAAATAAAACGGTGTGAGAGAAGTAATTTGGGACATGTGAATATAATCTCCCTTGTTTGTAAACTCTCATGGGTCAAAATGGGTATTTAACAGGAAGATAATTGACTTGGATACTCGTCTTTTATGTATCAACTGTCTTTATTTTCAACTGAAAACTCTTTGTTCGAAGTTAAACTCATTTAATGGTTTGATTGGTGCAGGTAAGACTCATATTGCTTCTCTTTTACCACCAATTACAAGGTATACTGGTTTTTTTTTTTTAATCTCAACTCTTGTTATGAATATAAAATTTAATCACGCGATATTCTAAATTATTCGTACATCTTATACGTGTTATAACAAGTCTAATTATTGTTGAAGCAATTGTTTTTGTTTGAATTTTTAAATTGGTTTTATTTTGATTCCAATTTTTTGGATTTTTGTGAGAAGGAATAAGATGAAGTAGAAACTCAAGGCAAATCTTCAAAAATTAGAATATCAACACATATATTGATTAAGAAAAAGGGAATATCAACACATATATTCAATCAAGAGATAATTGAAGCAATGATTTCTCAATTTTAACTCAATCACAGTTTTAGTTTCAGAACTAAAAATTCATGAATATTAGTCCATGAATTTGTAATGATGTAAAATAATGATCATTTTGGTTAACTCTTTTAGAACTTCCATCCATCTTTTGCCCCTTTAAACCTTATATGCTAGAGAAAGTTATAACGGAGTTAGTCAAAGGATCATTGCTCTACATTATAACAAATTTAGAATCAATACTCATAAGTTTTTAATTTAGCCAAAGCTCTGATTTGGCTAAAGTTTAGGGACATTGCTGTAATTTTCTATACGAGAAGCGGACAATCTAGGAAGTTTACCGGGGGAATATTTTGAAAGTACCTTTTTGGCCTTGTCCAAAGTAACCTTTCTATTCGTACAGTGCCTTGTTTCACTGGTCTTTTGAGAAGGTAGTAGGAAGTTTCCCGGTGGAGTCTCTCGACTGCAAAAGTGAACGCACTATCAAGCTACACATAGTAGTCAAACTTTTCCGGTTTTGGTTTTGGATCCCCAACATTTCTGCCAAGGTTTAGAGAAAGTGGAGAGCCGGAGCGTTTTCGAGAGCGAGAAAGTGCGGCGGAGCGGAGCGGAGGGAGGTTCTGGGCCGGAAGTTGCACTAGTTTTTACTATGGGTTAGACAGTAGGAAAATCAGTGACGAGCGTTCGAGTTTGCGAAAATTTGAAGTGAAATTAGAGATTGGGGAGCTGAAATTTGGTTCGGAGGGTGAGAATTTGGGGGTGTGAGAAGGTTTTCGAGTGGTTGGGTGCAACTAACAGCGCCATCTCTCCTGCGACAGGTTTTTAACGATGAATCAATCAAGAGGCTCACGTTCGGATTTGGAGGCCGGCGGCAGCCGCTCCGGTGACTTGGACGGCGAGTCCTCGTCCAGTCCTTTTTACATTGCCAGAACTAAGGATGCTTCGGTCGATCGCCTCAAGCGCTGGAGGGTATGCTTTCCAATTTATATCACATTTTGCAGTTTTACAGTTAATTTGTATATATTTTATTTATTTATTTGCTACTTGTTCTTCATCTCTGTATATGTTGTTTTGGAGGTGTATTTTTGGTTCATATGTTCTAGGGTGAAGTGCCGATTTAGTCATTGAATTATTTTTCGGTATAAAATTTCGTAAATTCATTAAAAATTACTAATTTCATTTTTACTATAATATTCAAAGCTATTTTATCCAATTTTTGGTCAACTTAAATCACTTGACTCACTTTAGAACGTAATATTGTCATTTTCTCGCCTATAAGCCCTTAACATTTCATATAGGTTGCTAATCTAACGTCTAATTTACTTGCCAAAGTTAACTCCATACATAAAAGAAACATGACTTAAATTGACGGAAAATTGAATATAGTAGTTTCGAATCTAATATTAGGAATGTAATTGGCAGATTTTTATAATTCAAGGACTCATTTTCTGAAAAAAATAGTTTAGGGACCTAACTTTCACTTGGGTGATAATTTAGGTACTAAATTGGTAGTTCACCCTATATCTGTTGTGTATGTATCTTCCTCTGCGGTTTAGGTTTTGGATTCTAATGTCGATTTTCGGTACTAATGGTAAATTTCTATTAATAGTGTAGTTGCCCCCTCTATGTGGAAAAGATTAGTCTCATTTTTGAGGGAGAGGGGAAAAGGACTTTTCGAACAGTTTTAGGTTTAGTATGGCTAGAATTATAAATTTAACCTATAAAGTAGTGGATATACAGTTGAAATAAAATTGGAAGGTTCTACGAGTATCTTTTGTATTGGAGTGTTACCAAATGAAATTATGATTTTTGAGGTTCTCTTTGTATATTTGTTTATGTATTTAACCGTGGGGAGTTGTGATGAGTGACTCTTGACTTCCTCACGTATGATTGATGGGAGTTATATACGTGTTTGTTCATGTTTCAATCTTCTCAATTTAATATTGCCAAAGGAAATTGCTATATTGGATATGATAATAAAACACAAAATGCCTATCTTTCAAGGGAATTTATACCCTAGATGCCACCAGGTCAGGCTTGGTGAGAGTCCATGAAATACCTGGTTTCCATGTACTTTTAAACTAAAAATTGGAAATTTCGTTTGGGTGCTTAGTTTACATTTTTAGCGGAAGTCATTTATTTGATTTGATTTGATCTGATCTTTTTATCGAGGCTTTTTTCTAAACTATTTTTTTTTTTTTTTTGTTTTGTTGTAGCAAGCAGCACTTGTGCTGAATGCTTCTCGTCGATTCCGGTACACCTTAGACTTGAAAAAGGAAGAAGAAAAGCAGCATACACTAAGGAAGATTAGAGCACATGCACAAGCCATACGAGTAATTCACTTCAAAATAAACGTGTCATATGTCACTCATGTCCAAGTATCTTAACATATGATTTTTTATTTATTTTTAAAATAGGCTGCATATCTTTTCAAGGAAGCTGCAGATCAACAAGTGAATGGTACTTCTTTTTATTATTTTAATTTCCATTAATTCTTTGCAAATATTATCTGTGGGAAAAAACATGCAGCATTAATTTGATATTGCCGCATGCTTCAATTATTTACATCCAACAGTGGTATGATACTAGTAGAAGAGTATTTATTTCAAAATAAACTGCTGTTGTTCTCGAGCATGCCATTGTTCAGTTCTGAGCAAGTGTGTGTAGTCTTGCCTCACTCTTCTTGTAGAATACCTGGTAACAAGCAGATGTTTGATTTCCTATATTGTGCAATGTTCCAATTGTAAACGTTCATTTTTCTTTCCTAAGACGGTATGGCAATTTGTTTGTCATGCTCTGTTCATTTCCGGTTCATTGTCATTTAAATTGTTGTTGGATTTGTGAGGTTGCTTTCTTGTTTCATTTTTTAAGGATTGTGTTTTAGACATTTCTCTCATTCGCTCCACCATCATGATGCATAAATCCTGTTGTGTAAACTGTTCTTTGCAATAGTTCTATAGTCAACTTGTTGCTTCTTATTGTCAGGGATTGTAGTACCGAAACCAAGTCCTACTGGTGATTTTCCCATTGGACAAGAGGAACTAGTTCCAGTGACGAGGGATCATAATTTTGCTGCTCTTCAACAATATGGGGGGGCAAGTCCACCACATAACCTCTTTCATGATCTGAAGTTGGTACATAAACACTGTTGCTTATATTTGTTCTGTTGTTTTCTTAAATCAGGTCACAGGCTTAGGGGACTTATTGAAAACAAATCTTGACAAGGGAATTCATGAAGATGATGCTGATTTACTAAAACGGAAAAATGCATTTGGGTCGAACACATATCCTCGGAAAAAAGCAAGAAGTTTCTGGGTAAATTTGCTACAGTTGTGAACTTTTGAAGTTTCTACATTGGATATAATAAGAAAAAAAACAGAAGGAAATTTTTTTCTTTTATAATATATTTCTTTTTTCTTTTTCTGTCTGACAGAGATTTCTTTGGGAAGCTTGGCAAGATCTTACTCTGATCATTTTGATGGTAGCTGCAGTGGCTTCTTTAGCGCTGGGTATAAAAACAGAGGTGAGCTGGCATTGGCTTCTTAATAGCTGCGTCCTTCATCACAGTAGGATGTGAAACTTTTAGGGTGGTCTTATGAATATCTGCTAGTTGTGGGGATCTTTTGTATTCTGATAATGTCCTGTTTGTTTTGAAGTCTGAGTTATTGTTGTAGCATGATTTGTCTTTTCTTAAATACTACACCCTTGATTTGTCCCTTGATTTGTCTTTCTTAAATACTACACCCTAGTTGATTGCATATATTGTGAAGGCCATGATGTTCCAAATTTAGAGAAATGATTTCTATCATTAATCAATGTTTTAAAAAACTAGTTTGAGACCAGCCTAGGCAGTTTTTTGGGTGGTGCTATCAAGAAAATGCCTCTGCCCAGCAGGAGTGGGTTATATTTCCGTCCGATTTTTTATTTCTATTTTTTTTTTTTTTACAAAAGCCAAACCCAAAATGATGTTGTTTTGGGCAGCGTTTTTATAAAAAACTGAAATAGCGTCTCTCTCACTTCGCGTTTGCGTAAAAGAACACAGAGTGAGAGCAGCAGGCCAGTGACATCATGCAAATCTCATGCAGCCAAACGTGGGATTCCATGGCTAGTTGTATCCGAAAGTAGCAAAAGAGGTATTAGGAGAGTCCAAGGGTTTTGCTCCACACAAAAAGGAATCTTGGTGGTGGAAGGAGGAGGTACAGACAAAAGTTAAGGCTAAGAAGGAATGTTGTAAAGCCTTATACAAGGATAGAATCGACGAAAACTGTGAAAGTTATAGAATAGTGAAGGAGGCGAAGAAAGCTGTGAGAAGCAAAGCTAGTGGCTTTTGGCAATACGTATAAGCGAATAGATACCAAAGAAGGAGAGTTGGATATCTATAAACTAGAAAGAGCAAGGGAAAAGAAGACGAGACCTGAACCAAGTGAGATGCATCAAGGATGAGAATGGAAAGGTTCTTGCTACAGAGATCACGGTCAAAGACAGATGGAGAGGTTATTTTCATAATCTTTTTAATGAAGGATATGAAAGAAGTTCTTCTTTCGGGAAGTTGAGTAACTTAGAAGAGTGTAGAAACTACTCATTCTACCACTGAATTAGGAAGGACGAAGTGGTTGTAGTTTTGAAAAAGATGAAGCATAGAAAAGCAGTGGGCCCAAATGATATACCGATCGAAGTGTGGAAAGTCTTGGGAGAGACGTGTATATCATGGCTCACAAACCTTTTCAATAAGATTTTGAAAATGAAGAAGATGCCAAATGAGTAGTGAAGGAGCACTTTGGTGCTTATCTACAAGAATAAGGGCGACGGACTAAATTGCATGAACTATAAGGGTATTAAGTTAATAAGGCATACCATGAAGCTATGGGAGAGAGTAATTAAGCATAGACTAAGGTAAGAGACACGGGTCTCGGACAATCAATTTGGGTTCATGCCAGGGCGCTCAACCATGGAGGCAATCTATCTCTTATGCAGATAGATGTAAAGATATAGAAATTAAAAAGGATTTGCACATGGTGTTTGTAGATTTGGAAAATGTGTATGATAGGGTCCAAGACATTCTTTGGATGATTTTAGAGAAGAAAGGGGTAGAATTAGTATATCCAAGCTATAAGGGAAATGTATGATGGGGCAAGGACTGCTATAAGAACTTATGAAGGACAAACCGAAAGCTTTCCCATAATTGTAGGGTTACATCAAGGCTCGTCTTTAAATCCTTACCTTTTTGCATTGGTAATGAATGAGTTAACATGACATATTCAAGATGATATACCTTGGTGTATGCTTTTCGTAGATGATATAGTGTTGATAGATGAAACTCAGGAAGGAGTAAATGCGAAGCTTAACCTTTGGAGAGAAATGTTGGAATCTAAAGATCTTCGCCTAAATCGGTCAAAGAAAGAGTATATGGAGTGCAAGTTAAGTGCGAACGAAGGTTCAAATGAGTTAGGGGTGAGGATTGGAGATTAAGAAGTACCAAAGAGCGATTGCTTTCGCTACCTAGGATCGATCTTGCAAAAGAACTGAGAGTTGGATAGAGACCTTAACCATAGAATACAAGCTGGATGGATGAAGTAGAAGAGTGCATCGGGTATGTTATCCGACCGTTGTATGCCACTAAAGCTTAGGAAATTTTTTATAGGACGGCAATAAGGCTAGGCACGGAATGTTGGGCGGTGAAGCAACAACACGTACACAAAATGAGTGCAGCGGGGATGAGAATGCTTCATTGGATGTGAGGGCACACGAGAAAGGATATGATTAGGAATGAGGATATCTGAGGTAAACTAGGAGTAGCTGAAATGGAAGGAAACATGAGAGAAAATCGGTTAAAGTGGTTTGGACATGTGAAATGAAGGCCTTCATATGCTTCGGTTGGAAGATGCGATTAAGAGACAGAGGTTTAGGGTCGAAAAAGTAGAGGAAGACCTAGGAAGACTTGGAAAGAGACTTTAAGAAAAGACTTGGGAGTACTTGGATCTAACGGAAGACGTGGCACAATGACATTCTAGGATTCATACAACCGACCTTACTAAGTGGGATAAGACTTTGTTATTGTTTGTGATGATCTTGACTATTATTTGAATTATATGCTTGTTTTTGGCTTAGTTGTTTAAATGACAATGGATATTTCTTTTACAAAGTATTATATTTTATGTATATATGTTAAGTATTATAATAATTTTTGGTACTGTGAAACTTTCGCCTCACGCCTTAAGAATATCGCCTCACGCCTTGAGATTATTTCCTAGGCGAGGCTATCCAAGAAACGCCTTGGCCTTGCCCTCGCCTTTTAAAACATTGATCATCACAAATATAGTGCTTACATGGTTGCAAATCTGTCACTTTTTGTGGGAGTGTTGATGATTTCATAATCATATTTGGAGAAAAGTGATATCACAAATCCTTGTGAATCCCATTTTATTTATTCATCTTAAACCCGAAATTTCTTTACGGTGTTCATCTTATGCGTTCTTTGTTGCTTACAGGGTATAGAGGAGGGATGGTATGATGGGGGCAGCATTGCTTTTGCAGTTCTCCTTGTCATTGTTGTCACAGGTATTGATTGAGCGAGTGTATACGCTGATGGGTAAAATGTAAATATTTCAGTGTCATTTCTGTTTCCAACATTTTAGTTAATTTGCTTGTAGGGTCTGTTATGTTGCATGCAATGTTTTAAAACGCTCACCTCAGGGCGCGCCTAGGCGTCCTCTGGGGCTGGGCGTGAGGGTTGCTGCCTTTGTTTTGAGGGAGTGGGCGGAAGGCGTCGCCGGAGCCGCCTAGGCGCGCCTCATGGGTTTTTTTTTTTTTTTTATTTATTTATTTTTATTTTTTTACTCCAAAACCCAAATTGGTAGGGTTTTAATTGCCCCATACCTCTTCCTTGCACTATCGTCTTTTTGTCTTTTTTTTTTCTGATTTTTTTTATTTTATATAATGGATGTGTGTGTTGTCTGCGTTCATTGTTATGTTTGTCGTCTGCGTTGTTATATGTGTGTCGTCTGCGTGCATTGTTATATGTGTGCTCATTGTGCTTTGGATCCTATATTATAAATATATAATATAATATATGTGTGTATATATATTTATAATATATGTGTGTTCAGGGTGATTATTGATTAAAAATCTTTTTTTTTTTTAAATATAATATGTGTACGCTCAGTGTATATATTAAAAAATTTGGGTCCCGTGAGGCTTTGCCTCACGCCTCATGCTTGCATGTATTAGTCAATGCTTCAAATAATAAACACACACACACACGCGTATATATTATAGAGTTTTAACAGTTTTCTTTCTTTCCATCTCCATATTCAAATAAAATTCTGTGAATAAGCTCTGCAAGTTTTGTAATTATTTCCCAAGAACTAAATTGAGTGAAGACAGTTCATGGTGGCCAGAATACATCAATTCCCCGATTGTCTGTGTGTGTGTGTGTTTTTTTTTTTTGGGGGGGGGGGGGGTGGTGGGGACAAACATTTTTACATTCCTTTTGATCCATTAGATTACATAACATCCAAGGGTCCTCATTTAATGACACGTATATCTGTGTGTGTGTGTGTGTGTCATTATTGGAGGGGATACTATTTATGTCACTCATCACCATATATGTGATTTACAAATTGGATGATGTTTTATCATCTTTGCTCTTTTTTGGGGTGTTTAGTCATGAGCGTTTACAAGTTTATTACTTGAATTCTAAATAAATGTGAGTTTCTATTAATCTGAAGTGGTACACACTCACAAACTTTTCCCTTGCAGCCGTTAGTGATTACAGACAGTCTCTTCAGTTCCAGAATCTAAATGAGGAAAAGAGAAATATACATTTGGAGGTGCGCTTCTGGTTCTCATCTCTGTCAGATTTATGGGAATTTTATTTCTTCTCATGTGCCGATATTTAGCTTTGGAGGTATTGTGCAGGTCATTAGAGGTGGTAGACGTGTTGAGGTCTCAATTTATGATCTTGTTGTTGGTGATGTTGTACCCCTTAACATCGGCGATCAGGTATGCACATTTGTCAGAAAATGTTTCATATATATTTCACAATTACATTCCAATTGAAAATTTTATTGATATTGTGATTCTATATGTAGGTCCCTGCTGATGGCATTTTAATAACTGGACACTCACTTGCGATAGATGAGTCTAGTATGACTGGAGAGAGCAAGATTGTGAGCCTCAATACATGTTCCTATCCTTGTTTGAACATTGACCATTTATTTTTGGTAAAACACATGATGTATGTATTTTCCTTTTTTCAGGTACGCAAGGACTCCAAAAATCCATTTCTAATGTCGGGCTGTAAAGTAGCAGATGGAAATGGTAGCATGCTGGTAAAGATTCCAATCTCTCTTTTCCTTTTTCCTTGACTCATAGATTTATAAGAGTTTTTCTACAGTCAGTCAATGACAAATCTGAAATTCTTTCTGATTACTGAAACTTTGCTTTCCATAGGCTTGTTTTTTTTTGCTGCCCATGTAATTTTGAAATATAACTTTCAATGTTTTAATATTATTATCATTGTTTCTTCAGGTAACCAGTGTTGGGACTAATACTGAATGGGGAATGCTCATGGCTAGTATTTCAGAAGATACTGGTGAAGAAACTCCTTTGCAGGTCAGCAATGAACTATTAACTTGAATATAGTTATTCGATGCATGAAATCCTGTACTCAAACATATACATCTCTGAACAGGTGCGCTTAAACGGGGTTGCAACTTTCATTGGTATTGTTGGACTCACAGTGGCTTTACTTGTCTTGATAGTCCTGTTGGTTAGGTATATTTTGATCTTCACTAATGACCCCTTCTCTATGACAGTGACACTTGATTTATGATAGAGTACTGTTACGTGTGCAGATACTTTACTGGCCATACAAAAAATGCAAATGGAAGCCCTCAGTTTAAAGCGGGAAAGACAAAATTTGGAGATGCCATAGATGGAGCCATTAAAATTGTTACTATTGCGGTATGTCAATAATTCCTTGGTTATTCACTCTCCTGCATACGAGTGTTTGTGTGAATTTGACTAATCTGAAAACTGTTCTAGGTCACCATTGTGGTGGTTGCTGTTCCTGAAGGGCTCCCATTAGCTGTTACCTTGACGTAAGTCTTCTATACCATGTGTTGTGTCTCTGGGCATTAGGGATGGCAACGGTTTGGTTTGGGGATGAAAATGATATATCCATCCCCATAATCACGAAAATTAACCATGGGGGATTATCCATAACCGCAAATTAACCATCAGGGATTATTCATAACCATATCCACCGGGTAACGGATTTTCAATCGGTTATCGGTAATATCCATCTTCGTAAAAAAAAAAAATAAATAAATAAAAAAAAAAAAAAAAATATATATATATATATATATATATATATTCATCCAATTGACACATTATAAATTTTAGTAGATGCTATTTCCATCATTAAATAGCAACATCCAATTACTAAAAACATAACAATATATTTGAAGTTGTTCATGATAAGCCAATATGATAAATTGGTCCAAACAAATTGTCTAATAATTCCAAAACTTGTGACGACAAAAGAACGATATATTTGCACTTCGCTTCTAGTTCCACCAAGCCAGCATCATATTTCATGGTGCTCCTCCTTCACACCCATCAATGGAGCATGATGACGAAATAATTAATATGAATCGTTGTACACACATAATCTACAAAGAAGATAGTTATATACATATAGGCCTCGTTTGGCAGCTCGGACTGTACTGACTATTTCTGTCGGATAGGATAAATAGCCACCGGATAGTACTGACTAAATTAGTCGGGCGTTTGGTGCAGTATCGGATTAATGACCGTATTATTTATACTGTGTTTGGTACTGAACCGGATAGGACAAAAGAAAAAAAAAATTTAACAAATCTTTCTTTGTTTGTTGAACTTTTCTCATATTTATACCTATTGAAAACCACATAAATTTTCAAATAACAGAAAAATAGTAAATTTCATACATCAAATTCAAAATATTTTCTAATAACATAAAAAAAGGTTCACAAAAAGCAACTACAATCGTTACGATATATAATCCAACCACATATCCAAGTTCATAAAATATACAAATGCAAGGTGGTTTCAATAAGAAACAGTTTGTCCAGATAGCCAAAATATATGCATGCTACTTTTAACAAAATATATGCATGCTACAGCTTTTAACAAAATATATTGTTGTTGGTTTGAAATGTCAATTGGGGTTACTTTGTCCAAGTAACATGAGTACAAAGGCTTTTTTCATTGCACCATCCAAAGACGAGAATGTCCTCTCATTCTGTGGCTTTTCGAAAAGGATATTTAGTTAGGGCTGGGCAAACGGGGCCTGGACCCGCGGGTAGGGGCGGGTCCAAGCGATTCGGGGCGGGTACGGGGCGGATCCTGTTTTTAAAATTCTGAAACGGGGCGGGGCGGGTCGGGTCCATGTCATTTGCGGGGCGGGACGGATCCTAATTGCTGAGAAACGGGGCGGGGCGGGTACGAACCGTTTCCACCTTCCAAATTTCCGTTGATTTAATCTAATCACTCTGTATCTGCCTGCCAGACTCCCAAGCAAACTATCATCGATACCCCTGGTTTTTTGCCTTCATGTACTGGTAATTTCCGCAGAAATAAGAAGATTATGCTCTCTGTGAAGAAATTTATTAGAAAAAGTCCACCTGACATCGTTTTGTTCTTCGAACGCCTCGACCTCATGAGTACTAGCTACACGCAGACCATAGCCATCACTCGCATTTCCAAATCTTCGGAATTCAGGAAGCTTATGATCTGGGGTAGTTCTCCGTTGAACTCGATCTCGTCGACGAGCGGCGATTTGATCAGCCTGACGAGCGCGCAGAGTACTCTGATCGCGTTCGGAGACGCGATTTTTATCAGAGAGCTGATCGTCGGCCGACCGATTGATTGAACTTGATCAGAGCTGCAATGGCGAAAGCAGTGTGTTCTTTGACTCGCTTCGATGACCGAGTCGACTCGCACAGAACTGACTCGAGCGAGGTGACAACTTTGGACTTCAAGATCAAATCTTGCAACTCATGGTTGAACCCCTGCGCAACTCGGTCCTCGAACTGAGTCAGTAGTTCGATCAACTCGTCCTCGTCGCGAATTGGGTCTTCTTCCAGAGCTCGCGTCAAGCTATGTAAGCACTCGCGGTCGATCCACGCTTGAATTTCGGACTCGATAGACCGGGCGAGTTTGGAGAGGCAGTGAGTCGAGCAGCAGCGAGTAAGCAAGGAGCGGATGCTGAGGTGGCCGCTGGACTGGCGGAGGGATTCGACGAGGGTTTTAAGGGTGGCGAGGTGTTGGGAGAGGGCGGAGAGTTGTGGGTCCCGGGAGAGGATGTTGTCGGACTCGGTCTCGAGCTCGAGGAGGGCGTTAATGGCGGAGGATGAGTTTGAGTGGGGAATCAGGTGGGTCTGTAGCTCGTGGGAGGCTTGTTTTAGAGCTTCTAGGACCTTGAGAACTCGTGGGCCGTCTTCCTTCTGATGGAGCTTCACCTCCATGGATATGGCGATCAGAAGCTGTAGTGATTTTCTGAAGAAAAGAAAAAAAAAAAAAAAAAAAAAAAAAAGGACCCGTGGACCCGGCCCGAACCGGCCCGTTTCAACCGGGCCGGGTAATGTCCGGTTCTTAATTTAAAAAATGTAATCCCCGGCCCGGCCCGGCCCGTTCCCTTTGAACTTAGGTCCGGTCCGGTTCCTTCAAAATTGGGCCCGGCCCGGCCCGTGCCCAGCCCTATATTTAGTGCCTTGATTTGATCCTCAATAGACAAATCCATCTTTGACAATTCTGAAACAATCTCAGGTTTTGGATCCACTCCTTTCCCAAAAGCAACTTGTAAAACTTCACCCAACTTATCAACTGATTCAGAAAGCATTTCTTTAAATGCCACAGCAAGATCATTATCATTAGTAGTTCTCTTCCTTTCTTTGATCCATGTCTAGTGATAATATAAAATAACATTATTAGATAGTGGCAAAAAATTAAGTAACTGGAGCATGAATGCATAATAACACTGAAAACGGAAGGAAGCATGTTAACACACACACGCACAATCTGCACACACACACACGCTGCACACACACACACACGCTGCACACACACACACACACACAATCTGCACACACACACACACAATCTGCACACACACACACGTTACACACACACAATCTGCACACACACACACACCCACACACGCTGCACACACACACACACACACTGCACACACACACACACACACACAATCTGCGCACATTGCAAGCACAGACACATACACACACACACACACACACACACGCTGCCCTTGGTTTTCTCTTGCATTGCAAGCACACACACGCTGCACACACACACACACACAATCTGCGCACATTGCAAGCACAGACACACACACACACACACACTGCCCTTGGTTTTCTCTTGCATTGCAAGCGAGCGCACACACACACACACAATCTGCGCACATTGCAAGCACAGACACACACACACGCTGCACACACACATACACATAATCTGCGCACATTGCAAGCACAGACACACACACACCCTGCACACACACACACACACACACACACACACACCCTGCACACACACACACACCCACACCCTGCACACACACACACACCCACACACCCACACCTTGCACACACACACACACCCTGCACACACACACACGCAGACACACCCTGCACACACACGCACACACACGCTGCACACACACGCACACACACACGCACACACACACCCTGCACACACACGCAGACACACCCTGCACACACACGCACACACACACGCTGCACACACACACACACACTGCACACACTATCTGCGCACATCGCTGCACACACACACACACCCTGCACACACTATCTGCGCACATTGCAAGCACAGACACACACACACACACGGTGAGTTAAAATTGTAAGTTCAACACCAACAACAAACCCTAAATTCGACCCCAATAGAAAACCCTAAAATTAAAAAATTCTAATTAAAACACAAAATTACATAATCAATTGCATAATTAGAGAGAAAATGATAACTAGATTCAATCAATTGAAAGAAAATTGCAAGAAAAATAGGAGGGGGAAGAATAGAGGGAGGGGCGGAATCCTAGAAGAAGAAATTTGAAAAGTACTGTGATTCAAACGAAGAAGAAGAAGTTGAGAAGACGAACCTGGGATGAGAGGAAGAGAGAGTGCCTGGAGAGGAAGAAAGAGCACCTGGAGAGCACTGGAGAGCGCCTGTAGAGGAAGAGATGGTGAGGAAGACTGCTCTTTCCAACCGAAGCCCGACTAATTTGTACCGTGCATTTGCAAGGTATTACTAAGCGGGTAAGCATCGGGTAAAAAAGGTGGGCCCGGATTATTTAATCCGGTGCTTATTTAATCCAAACGGTCACCAAACACGGTACACCGTATTATTAGTCCTATCCGGTACCTTATACGATGTACCAAACAGGGCCATAAGATAATTGCCAATACTTACCTCATCCATATCCATATCTTCAAAATAAGTGCAGCAACCGCTGTGTGCATTAGAACAAGAAGCTAGTTGTGAAACATGAATACTTAAATTGTTTCTAAAACTGAATGCATACTAATTAATTAAAGTTGAAAAATAAGTTCGAAATTAGGATTAAAGAACATGTACAAATATAAGATGAAAATAAATTAATACTTTGGGGTACCTTGAATTTCTTTCCATAACCAATTTTGGGCGCACATTAAGGCTTCCAATGTCTTTGGATGAAGTCTACTACGGTGTGGACTTACAAATCTCCCATTTGTACTGAAAACTGATTCGGAAGCAATTGTAGACACAGGAATAGCTAATATATCCTTTGCCAAAGCACTTAAGATAGGATATTTAGTCCCATTTGATTTCCCCAACCCAAAATATCAAAATCAAACGTTCTAGGCAAAACAGCCTCATCCAAATAGTGATCTAATTCTGACTTTACATTATCAGTACTTATAGTACTAGAAACAAACAAGTCAAAGTTATCCATTAAAGGATTCATCTCTTCAAAGCAATGTATTAAAAGCGTGAGGCGTGGGCGAGGCGTCCGAGGGGAAGCCCGGCCTAGGCGTGAGGTGTGAGGCGAAGCCTCATGGAAACAAAAATTTAAATATATATTATATGTAAGTATATTTATAACAATATAATACTTTGTAAAAACAAATATAACTATAACTAAATCAAGGATAATATCATCTTCTTTATTACTAAGTCTAGTTGCACTTGGAAACTATGTCATATAGTCTCAAAATGTTATAATTATTTATTTTATTGTAAGCAATTACAGAGAACTTCAAGGAAAATAAGGATGAATGGTCACAATTATAGGAAAATTTCAAGCAAAATAAAGGCTTAATGTTGCAATTATAAGTAATTTAAAAGGAAATAAAGGCTGAGTGAAGTAGTTATAGGGTATTTAAAATGATATAAAGCAATAATTATGGGAGTTTGAGAAAAACAAAGGGTTGAGTGGAGTAATTATAGGGTATTTAAAATGAAATAAATGGGCTGGAGTATTTATAAGGTATTTAAAATGAAATAAATGACGAAAATAAAAAGTTGAGTGGAGTATTTATAGGGTATTTTAAGACAAAAATTAAAAAAAAAACTCAACCTAAAAAACCCTAGCCGTTGTCTTCATCTCCATCTCCATCTCCTTCGCTAGTTTCTTGGTCTGCAACTCAAAAACAGCCCTACAGCTAAAAGAAATCCAGATTTCTGCAACCTAAAAAAGAAAAAGGGGCGCCCAGTTGACGGCCAGTTGACGCCTCAGGCGCCTAGACGCGCCTCGACGAGCCTAGGCGAGTATTTCGACCACTCCCACAAAACAGAGGCGAAAATGGTGAAGCCCTGCCTCCAAGGGCGCCTAGAGCGCCCCGAGACGAGTTTTTTAAAACATTGCTTCGAAGTCAGATTGATTCAATTGAGATGAAGTGAATGATGGTTGATGACCCATGTTAGAGATATGATTAGATCCACACTCTTTTACCAAATCATAACAATATTTGCGAATCTTATCAATTTCATTCAAAGCATAAGATCAATCATTTTATCATTTGTAGTGCAACTATCTACGGTTAATGTAGAAAACTTACGATCGAGGTTCCGATCTAGCAAGCACTCCATCAAAACATCTGAAATTTTCTCGGCGGTATGTGGACAAGGCACATAAATAAATCTGAAAAAAGTTACAAAGAAGATGGTTACAATAAAGAATCTGAAATATAAATCTAAAGCTAGACAATAATTAAATAGAAATTAAAGTATTAAAAATATCACCTTATTATTTCAGCTCTGCAACGTCCAAGAGTCATCAATAAAATGTGCTGTTATTACCATAAATCCTCTGTTCTGATTACTTGCAGTCCACATATCAGTAGTTATGGCAATTCTACTCTTATTTTCATCAAACAATTGCATTGTTGTCGAACGCTCATAATCATATATTTTTAGGATATCACTCTTGATTGTGTTTCTTGAAACAACCTTAAACAACGGTTGGACAACACTCATGAAGTTTCTAAATCCAACCTGCTCAACCATGGAAGGAGAGTACTCATGCAATATTATCATTCGGGCGAGAGCTCTCCTTGCACTTTCTTGATCAAATGTATACAACTCTACTTTCCCATCTCCCACTTTTTGGGTTAGCGTTTGCTTCAATTTTTTTTTGTCTCCGACGTGGACATATCGTCACATGATGCCTTAAATGGCTGGTTCCATTTCCAGTGTTCCCACCAAGCTTCTTGTTACAATAATTACATATTGCTTTTATCACCCCATCAACTTCTTGTGTAATGTTGCCACACCAAACTGCGAAGTCTCGAATTATTACGTTCACAATGATCACCTCCAGGTTCCTCAATCTCACCAGCAACCTCATTTGGAGTTGGTATATCTTGGGGCTGAGCAATTTGATTTGGTATTTCTTGTTGCACAACACTTGGATTCAATGTAGGTGCTAGATTACAATCAGTTGGGGTTGATATTATTTCTTCTTGAGACTTAAATTTTCTTTTAGACATTTTGATTGCAGCGAACACAACCAAATCCATTAATATGTAAACCAAGACATGGTATAATACTGAAACTGAATCAATTAACATGTAAACTAAATATATAACAACAAACAAGAAGACAATTATTGATTTAATTTTTCATAATTCTATGGGCTCATAACATATGTAATAAACTAGAAAACTGATGCTAATTGAGAATTTGCATGAATCAAATAACATGAAAAAGAATGAAAGAGTACCTATTGAGCTGACAACATGCACCAATTTCTTGACAGTGAGACTCTTGAAGAGAGATGAATCTAATAAACTTGGAACATTTGATAATTGATATATCAAATGATTCAATGAATTAATTTGGTTGAGTATAACAATAAGAGTATTGAATTGATGAGGTTGTTGGTATGCCCCATGCATGATGTTTGGTGCATAATCAAGATAGTATAGGGTTTGATGCATGCATAATGAATTAGTATAGGGAGGGTTCGGTAAATTGAATAAAATTATATTATATACCAAATATATATATATATATATATATATATATATATATATATATATATATATAATATTCAGGTCGGATTATGGGACGGATACGGATTAGGGACCCCTATAATCATATCCAAAACCATAACCGAATAAAGTTCACGGTTTTTCCCCATATCCATACCATACCGGAATTTTCATATCCAAATACAATCCATTCGGGTGGTTATCCACGTTTATCGGGTTTAACGGTTAGAATTGCCATCCCCATCCCTCCAAGCCAAACGTAAAATAAAAAGTGAACACTCTTTTGTTTTATCTTCTCTTGTAAAACATACGTTTCTATTGCACACGAGCATCTTTCTACATTCCTCATTTCTTACTTCCCACACCCCCCCCCCCCCCCCCCCCCCCCCCCCCCCCCCCCCCCCCCCTCTTTCATTCTTTGGCTATGACACAGGCTTGCCTACTCGATGAGAAAAATGATGGCAGATAAGGCCTTGGTATGTCTTAATTGTTTTTTCAGTTTTATGGCTTTGCAGAACTTTAATTTTATATACTTTTGTTGGGGTTTAAGCATATGATGGAGCTCTAAATGTAGGTGCGGAGGCTGTCTGCATGTGAAACCATGGGCTCTGCAACTACTATATGCAGCGACAAGACTGGAACCTTAACATTGAACAAGGTGGGTATAACTTACCCCACGATGGAGTTCTAAATGCACAGTTTCTTCTGTTGTTCAATATATGGCGACCGAGGTGTTGAGGTCTTATTGACCAGGCTAGTTTTGTTGATGTTATTTTGAGGGTTCAAATCAGCTAAAGTATGTCTCACTAAAAGAAAATTTAGTCAATTGGTGTGGCTGTTGTGAGATTAAAAATGGTGGTGGATGTGAGCAGAACAAATGTTATGGACATTTTTTTTTGTAATTGTGCATAGGACAGGGGAAGACACTGGTGGTTTGTGTCTCTCTTGCTCTGTCACTCTCTCTCTCTCTCTCTCTCTCTCACTCTTCTGTTCTCTAGCTTAAGATTGCTAATGAGTGATATTCTTTTTTACATTCCTCTTGAGTATAGATGACTGTTGTTGAGGCTTTTACTGGTGGGGGGAAAATCGATCTCTCTGGCAGTAAGTCAGACGTGTCTCCAATGCTATCATCTTTGCTTATTGAAGGCATTGCATTGAATACAAATGGCAGTGTATATACGCCTGAGGTATGCTTAAAGTATTTGTGTTGCTTTCTTGGTACATTATTTTAGCAGAATAATGAGTGGTAAAGGCTGAGGCTCAGACTGTTTCTTCCCTTTTGTAGACTGGCGGTGATATAGAGGTTTCTGGATCACCAACTGAAAAGGCAATTCTGCAATTGGGAATCAAGGTTCTTTAGTTGGTTTTCCAATTCATGTATCTTGCCACTTCTCACGGGTGACTACATCCCTTAAACTCGCCACTAATTGTTGATAACTTCTTTGCAGCTCGGAATGAATTTTGATGCCATCAGGTCCAAGTCTTCAATTCTTCACGTGTTCCCATTCAACTCAGAGAAAAAACGGGGCGGTGCTGCTGTTAAATTGGTAGGCAACTTAAGAATCATACCTTGCCACACTAAGCTTTCTTGGTTATATGTGATATATTATGCGGCACTTTAAGATTGTATGTTTTGACTTTTGTTTTAGATTCATTGTTGTGTCTATTTGTTAACTTCGTGGATGCAAAAATTATTTCAGGAATCTGGATGATTTAATATTATATGTTCTCTTTTGTAAAATGTCTTCATATATCAGTCACAGTACACAGGGAAGAATATTAGTATTCTCATTGTGGATAACTTCTTTTGCATTCAAGGGATACTGCAAGTAATGGTTGATTGCCTTTTATCTATCTGTACAGCCCAATACTGAAGTTCATATTCACTGGAAAGGGGCTGCTGAAATAGTCTTGGCCTGTTGTACAAAGTACCTGGATCCTAATGACCAGTTGGTAGCTATGGATGAAGGCAAGGTAGGAGAAAATTTTGGCTTTTACATGATAAAATTATAGTTAACTTCTGCAGTTTCACCTTTAGTGAAACACTCGTATAGTACAGTCTCTATTTTTTCTTCCTATTATTTTAGTCACTTCTTTCCAGGTTGAGATGATTTTAACACCCCTTTAAGTTTTTATGATCTTGCAAGACAGAATAACCTTTTTTATAAGCTTGAACAAATTTGAAGTTGTACAATTATCCAGAATTATCATTTATATGAATCTTGTTCCTAAACTCATTTTCTTACTATTTTGTGTTCCTTTTATGTTTTCTTTGAACTTTGGAAGGTTATAACTAATGCTTCATTCGAATGAAATATACCTTTTTCTGCAGTCAACCATGTTCAGGAAGTCAATTGAGGATATGGCTACCCGCAGTTTGCGTTGTGTTGCCATTGCTTATAGACCACATGAATTGGAAAATGTTCCAGGTGATGAACAACTATCTGAGTGGGTGTTGCCTGATGATGACCTTGTCTTGCTTGCTATTGTTGGTATAAAGGTAGTGCGTTCATAAATTCAGACATTGCATTACTAACTTTGATGAGGAGCATGTAACATTTAACATCCTCTGTTCTAAGCTGATATGTTGCTTCTTTTGCGGCACCTTCCATATTTGCATTCACTTGTAGTTTGTTTAGTTTATTTAGAGAATTAAAAAAATTGCAGGATCCTTGTCGGTCTGGGGTGGGAGATGCAGTGCGACTATGCCAAAAAGCTGGTGTTAAGGTATTATTTAGTAACATCAATGTGGATGGTATTCTGAATTTTTGTTCTTCATATAGAGGGGTGTTTATTTTCGGATTAAGAGTATTAGGCCGGAGAGAGCAGAAAGGGTTCAGTCCCCAACTCGTAGAAAGCCCATAGATTCTATGCTAATAAGTTTGGCTGTCAATTTGTATCAATTTCTTGTTTATTCTGCAACAATGGTAGATCAACTTCCCTCTTTGTTTGTCATAGGGGTGTCCTATTCATATTAATTCAGGGTGGTGCAATCCACACACCCCTTTTTACTTCCCAAACACCCCTTGGTAATTTATGTCCTTTGATCCTCCTCAATTCATTTGATCTGACGGTCGGAATTGAGAGGGGTGTGTGGAAGGTAAAAAGGGGTGCGGATGGTACCACCCTGAATTTATTGTATTGTTTTGTAGATTTTTTTTCAGCCTCCAATTGCTCCCTCATTTCCTTGCTCTTAAATTTTTTATCATTATTTTGAGTTTTATACACTTGGTCTAAATGCAGTTGTTTTTGCACTGGTGGTAAGGTCATTATGTGTCAATATATGTCCTATTGTGATTATTTTTAGTTAGGTTTAGATACATGTCTATCTGTATTTTATTCGTACGGTAACTGTAAATCAGAAGAATCAATTTAGTTTATATAGAAATTTACTACTGTTTAAAATTTTGTTTTCATAAATTAATTTCTGGGTATCCTTTTAAATATTGTTCGTAGAAAGTGAACACGTGATGTTGTAGCTTAAGTTCTCCTTCCAATCTGATAATTTTGTAGGTACGCATGGTCACAGGTGACAATCTTCATACTGCGAAAGCGATTGCTATGGAATGTGGCATACTTGCTCCAGATTCAGATGCTACCCAGCCAACTCTCATTGAAGGAACAGCTTTCCGTGAACTTTCAGATAAGCAGAGAGAAGATTGTGCTGAAAAGATTTCGGTATGATCTGAGTAATTGAATATCTAATCGTATTTACTTTATGTTTCTGGTGACATGTTTTGATGATTGAAGTATGAACACCAGCTTTGTGGAAAATAGATTCTTTTTTGTGTAATGTGCAGGTGATGGGGCGGTCTTCCCCCAATGACAAGCTTCTGCTTGTGCAAGCATTGAGGAGAAGGGGTCATGTTGTTGCTGTAACTGGAGATGGCACTAATGATGCTCCTGCACTGCACGAGGTCTCTCAAATGTTTCAACTTCAGTCTTTTTTTGTCTTTTTATTTTATTTTATTGTAGCAGCTATGTGTTTGAATCCCTGTACTGGTTTTGTAGTGTAGCGGACCATTTATTGTCCCTTTTAGCTTTAGTGTTAAATGAGTTTATGTTTTGATGGTTTTTTTTTTCTTTTTTTCTTTTTTTTTTGGAAATAATCAACATTCGAGTTCAGGCTGACATCGGTCTTGCAATGGGTATTCAAGGGACTGAAGTTGCCAAAGAGAGTTCAGATATCATTATCTTGGACGATAATTTTGCTTCAGTTGTGAAGGTTAGTAACTCTGAACATTTTGCAATTTTTCTTTGTAATATCATTGTGTATTGTGTTGTCGCACTCTGTTCTACCTTTCTGTTCATAACTCCTTTCTTTAATAGACCATGTTGTCTAGTGCTTTAATTAATCAGTAACATACACACAAGCTCATTCTTCTATTTGGACTGTAAGTCTAACAAAAGTTCAGGTGCTTCATTCAGCAATTCCAACCAACAGATGATACATACTTTTAATTAATTTATTACTTTGTTCTCTCTGAGTTCTCACTTTTAATTTTTCTCGCATCGCCCTCACCCTTCAGTGAATAGGATAGCACTCAGTGTGCATATATGGTGTCCCAAATGTACAACTTACTTTTCCACTTTAGGCTTTTATACTTCGAAGTTTGCTTTTTGTTTAGCCATACAATTACAGAAAAATAGCATCGAATGCTTTGTCAAGAATATTGCTTCAATAAAACTGCTAGACGAAAATGGCAAACAACTGAGAGCATCAGTGACCTTTTCATCCTCAATAGCACAGCATCACTGAAACAAATTAATGACTGGAAAGGATGGGAATTCGAAAAAGATTGAGATTATATCCGATTAGACCCATCGAAGCAACATAATTTTATAGTGGTTTGTAGATGATATTAGAAAATCTCTGGTTTTCTGCCGAGGTAGAAATGGCATGGAAAGTCGTGAAATTGGCTTGACCATTCGGAGAACCATCCAAGAAATCATTCCTCTAATCTTCCAATCTGCTCTCTTTGCTTTGGGAACCATTTACCTATGGGGAGGGTTTGTTTTGCATTTTGAAATTGGTGGTCAGGCTGAGAGATGTCAATAGTTTTGGAGATGGCTGAGAGTTAATTCCTAGAGTGTGGATTTAAAAGAAAATATGTTGAGAGGATAGAGTAGGGGGAAGCAAAATGTATGAAAGAAGTGCATACAAAGTTTTGATTAAACAAAAAGAAAAAAGGCAGTTGTTTAGGGAGTGTCAGCATGGTGATAAACTGACCAGATTAACCATATGCCATTAACTGTGTTTACACGTCATGTCTGAGTTGTTGAATGTACTGTTAAAGTCTGGATTGGAGAATGGCCGTATGTGTATCTAAAATCTATTTTGGTCTGTTTTTTCATTATTATTTCAAGTGCCGATTCAGAAACCAAATTTGCAATATTTAGCAGTGTTTTTGTTCATCTAATGGTTGTAGGTTGTTAGATGGGGTCGATCTGTATATGCAAATATTCAGAAATTCATCCAATTCCAGCTTACAGTCAATGTAGCAGCACTAATTATAAATGTCGTGGCAGCCATTTCATCTGGTGATGTACCGCTAAATGCTGTTCAGGTTCTCACTCTCTCTACTCTCTTTATCTCTATCTCTATCTCTGTGTATATGCATATATCTCTCGTCCTCCATGTGTATACCTGTTGATGCCTCTTTTTCTTGTGCTTGATGCAGCTTCTGTGGGTGAATCTTATCATGGATACTCTTGGAGCACTAGCATTGGCTACGGAGCCACCTACAGACCACTTGATGGACAGACCCCCTGTTGGTCGAAGGTAATATTTTATGTGATGACAGCTTCCTTTTACAGAACAAAAACATAAAATCCCATTAGATCACCAAATACGCTATCTTAATCAATATGTTAGTCACCTAAATTTTAGGAAAATTTGGGAGCATTTTGTTTTAGTTGACAAAAAATTATCATCTCTTCCTTTATTTATTTATTTCCTTTATTTATTTTGTCATGCTGTTTAGGATAAAGTTCTTGTTTATGTTGTGTTCCGGATCTCTACCCTCAAAGGCGATGCAAGGGAACAAGACTCGATATTTTCTATGACAAACTTAGTTACAGTATTTCCATATTTTGTGCCCAAATGTGTTTCAGTTAGGTTTCCTTTTTATCGATTACATCTAGTTTTCCAAGTCCTTATCAACATTTGACAATGCTTATCGTAGCCATATTATTTACATAACTTTAACAAGGAACTAACTTCTGAAATTGTAAGGCATCAGTGGGATTGCGAGAGAAATTTCCAAATCCTTTTTACACTGTCTTGTGCACAGAATCCAAAAGTGTTGTGTTATTGTTTTGAATGTTCATGCCTTCTTCTTGGCCCATATGTATTGGATACTTCATGTCATTAAGCAGACTATTTGCTTTCCGGATGGTTATAGTAATGAACTTATGGTACAATGTTTTACAGAGAGCCGCTCATAACAAATATAATGTGGAGGAACTTGTTGGTTCAGGTACATGCGTTTCTTGATTTTTTTTGTAAATTGAAGTATTGGTGCTCTATAACATGTATTGTCATGCCATACTCTGCTTTTGTCGTTTATATTTTTGACATTATTGTCTGAACTTCAGGCTTTCTACCAAGTCACTGTCCTACTTGTCCTCAACTTCCGAGGAATAAGTATACTGAAGCTACATGGTCCCAATGCTAACACAGTGAAGAATACTCTGATATTCAATACATTTGTCCTATGTCAGGTAAGTCTACATTTGTTGTTTTCTCTGGTGCCCCTTGTCAAGTAAGTCTGACAAATCAGCTTCTCACGTCAAGTTTTCCTATTAAGTTCTGTACTAAGTTGCTACTAAAGTTGATCTGTTGAAAATGATATGTAACTTGTTAGTTCAGATCTAGTGGAATATTGTTTGGATTTCTAGTGTTGTGACCAGCTGATATGAAGCTGCTAGAGTTTATTCATTTGTACTTTTAAACATGATTTATCAAAAGGACGTCTTTAATAAGTGTAATGTTCAACTTGCAACGTCTTTAATAAGTGTAATGTACAACTTGCAGATTTTCAATGAATTCAATGCTCGAAAGCCTGATGAGTTCAATATATTCAAGGGGATAACCAAGAACTACCTTTTTATAGGAATAGTGACAGTAACTCTTGTACTTCAGGTGATACTTTAGTGCTTTTGTTTTTCTCATGTGATTTTGGTGAAAGTTTGCATTTGTTTACACTTGGCTTTTCCCTCTTTTTTTTGGTCAGATTATCATAGTCGAGTTCCTTGGGAAGTTCACTAAAACAAAACCACTTACTTGGAATCTTTGGCTGATTTCAGCTGTAATAGCTTTTATCAGGTGAGTTGGTGAAGACACCGTTAAAGTTCAATTGATGTTACGATGATATTTATTATTTGTCCCAAACGAAGCTATATGATTATGGTGTGTTTTGTAGTATAAGTTAAACCCTCTGGAGTCTCTAGTTTTCCTTTGTTGGTTCACTCAACTCTCCTCTTCTGCAGTTGGCCTCTTGCTGTTCTCGGGAAGCTGATTCCGGTTCCAGAAACTCCTCTCTTCAAGTATTTTACAAGAATGATCCCTGGGCGAAGAAACAGTCCAGAGGTAAGAGTTCTTGTATATTTTAGCTTCGGGATTAAGATGTATTACTATATTCCGAGCCCGTGATTAATAGTCACCTGCACTTTCGTCTTTCAGGGTAGTCAGTAGGAAGTGTGAAGATATACCGCAGTTACAGCAGCGGGTTTCATAGTTTTCTGGATCTGCATCATTCTCTTTTTCGGTTTTTGGCTTGACAGATCATATTTCACAGAATCCACAAACTAATATTTTGTTAAGTTGGGTGTGTACTTGCAGCGGTTCAGCTTTACAGAAGCCATACTCGGTTTGGTCTCTGCTGACTTGAATTTTACTTGTGCAGTTTATGTACTTAAGGACTGATTTGGGGTTTTACAGTTCAACTTGTTTTTGGAATGATGTATTAGTCTATAAAAAAAGAAAAATTTCAACCTAAACCCTAAGCATTAAGATCAAAGGGAAACTGCCGAAATGATCGGTATTCAAATCCCAACTACCGAAATGATCGGTTTTTTAATATGCCGTCTGCATCTGATTATTATGTTGTCAATATTTGATTTAATTTTGAATAGTTCCTCAATCGCGATTTGATTTCTGATGCCATCAGGGGTTCTCGAAAAAATAATAATGATATGCAAATCATGAGTAGGCCGGATGGCTCTCTTCCCAGCAACATTGTGGGAGAACAGGTCACATATGACAAGTACAAAGGCAGTGAACATATGTATACAGTCATTAATCTTTCAAATTCAGAATTACAATTAACAAAACCATAAGGAACATTTTGATTAAAGACCAATTTCCTTCGCGTCCATTAGAATCAAAGGAAAATTAATAAAAATGACTTGAAAACTTTGAGTTTTAATGATAAGGACAAAATAAAGGGTAAAATAAATAGTATCAGGATTGATTTTTTAGTGAAAAAATGTGGTTTTCGTTAAAGTGAACAGTACTGAGAGTTTTTTGTTAAAGTACATGGCGTTGGTGAATCACACGATCGTAATCAGGAGGAAGCTGAAATGTCTATGCGAGTCTTTTCAGCCTTTGGAAACGTGGACTGTCATGGCAAAGCTACCAACTGGTTCCCTTATTTTAAAAAAAAATATTTGAAAACCAAAACCTTAAGTCGTAATTATATCGGTGTGTATTTAGTTGTTACCTAATGATTCCAAGCAAAAGAGTAAATGTACGCGTAAGTGGACAATTCAACTAAAATAAACTGAGTTCTTCATTTGGTAATTATAAAAGTTGCTAGTTTTTATACAGATACCATGTAACATATTGTCCCAAACGTACAAGTTGATCATGTACATATCTTGATATATATCTTCAATGTACTAACTTGTAGGCATTGGTTTTTATGGTAATTCAAATTATGCAGTGGGGTAAGAAGCTTCCATAGCAATGCCACAAAGACCTTCCTTTGCCTCAATACCTCTTTGCATTCTTATGTACCCTTCTTCACCCCATTCTGTGCCCCATGAATTCTTCACCAACCAATATTTGGTACCATCATCACTAGCTCCATAACCAACAGCAGTAACACCATGATCAAGACTCGTTCCACAAGTTCCTGTAAAGACACCACTTGAATAGAATTGAAAGTCGGAACCGCCAGCGTCAATGGCAACAGAAATTGGTTGATTAGCAACGGCCTTCATTAGGGCATCTTCACGGTTTGCAGGCACATCTTCATGACCAGTTATCTTCGCTGCATGATTGGCCTCCTTGGTGTTGCAAGTACCATCAACTCCACATTAGCCTCGGTACTAAACCCATGGTTTTAATTGATGAACTGAAATGCTTCATCCATCAAACCACCCTGACAACCTTGGTCTACACCGCTTGTGTCACAATCAACCAGCTCTTGCTCAGACAAAGATATCAATTTACCAGTTGTGAGCTTTGTAATCCCTTCCATTGCTGCCACTGCTGAAAAAGCCCAACAACATCCTGCATGTATATAATTGAAATTAAATATTGGGTTGTTTTTGCTTGATAAATTAAACCAGGGTTAGATTAATAGACGTTGATTTTTAATCTTGCAATTAAATCGTAATTTTTTTTAACAAACGATATTATCTACACAAAGGGGGTGGGGCTCCAAATAAAATTGATTACGACATTGGCCTTGCTCCTTGATGGGTGTAACGGCTCCTTTCTTTCTCCAATCTACAGTTGGTGGTGCGGTAACATTTTCATATTTGAAAGAAGTCTTTGCTGAACATTCGTGCCCCATGAATCCATTTCTTGAGGCTTTGAATTGTTCATTTGTAAGGTCTGCAAATTGATTGACGCTCAATTTGTAAAGTTTGTTTGCATCCTTGTTGGAAGATTCAATAAATGCCACATTTTCCTTGAATATGTTGAAACGCTTCTCCTTCTCGTTAATGTCGGTATATACACGTCCATAACGAGCCATCCATTGCTCGTATTTCCCATACATTGATGCATCTTGGAGAGCACGAGAAGTGGCTTGAGAAGACAAGGCTCCCAACATGAAGATCAAAGCCAAACAGATACATTTGCAGTAGCACTGGTTAATGGACTCCATGGTGTATAGCTAGTAAGGGACGCAACAATAGTATTTGATGAAGTAAATGAATTCAAGCAACTAAGGTATACTGAAATGGCAGTCTCTTCACGGTTTATGTAGGTAAGAGAATAGTGCTGCAATCTTCGTGCCCCAAAAGTTGAGCTGCAATCTTCGTGCCCTATAAGATGTTCTGACATATCATATATACACACACACATGCATGCCTGCGAGGTTTTGCATGTATTTTTATATTGTTTTTTGTTTTAAGTCACAATAAATTACTAGCAATACATGTCCTTATTTGCATATATACTGGTTCATATAACCTTAAACTATGAGAATCAATACAAATATATAACTTTGTTTTATTTGCAAAATTCGTTAACTTGGAGAACTAGACTCAAATTTTGAATCTAATGTTCTAACGCAAATAACTTTGCTTAATTAGAATATAGGGTAAAGTACAAAAAACTACCTCAACTATTAGTGTCACGACATTTTCATACCTCATCTTTTAAAATTGACAATGTCATACCTCATCTTTAGAATTTGTGCCAATGTTATACCTTCCGTTAGCTTGGCCGTTTATTTCTTAGTTAAATGCTGACGTGGCTTGATTCGGGGCCCACTTTCTATTAAAAAATTATTTAATATTTTTTTAAATATTAAAACAAAAGTTAAAAAAAAAAAAAAAAAAAAAAAAAAAGCCCTCACTTCGTCCCTTCCCCACCCCACCACTCTCTCTCTCTTCTCCCCCATCTTCATCCTCCTGCTTAATCTTCAACCCAAAAAAAAAAAAAAAAAAAAAAGAAGAAAAGAACGCAACCCAGAAAGAAGAACGGGAAGAAGGAAGGAAAAAAAAAAAAAAAAAAAAAAAACCAAACCAAACGCAGTTTGTCCCCCCTCCAAAAAAAAAAAAAAAAAAAAAAAAAAAAAAAAAAAAAAAACCATTTGAAACTAAATTGCTATTTTATTCTTGTTATTGATAGAGTGGTAATCTCCGCCCCTGTCAAATAAAGAGGGATGGGTTCGAGAGGAGCAGCGACGGTAGTGTCGCGGCTGACACGAGCAAGCATAACGAGGACGAAATTGCGACTTTTCAAACATTTGTTTTAATGGTTTATAAGCATGATTTCCTTTAAATGATAATGAAGTTGGATTTCGTATCAGTTTGTATCAACTTTGTGTTGGAACTTGTGTTATGTGGGACTCCCAGTCCCACATCGCCCATACACCCTTTCACATAACTCTTTATAAGTGAATTCACTCACTTGTAGTTTGAATTGAATTAGGCTAAAGCCATGGACCTTGGCCTTAGAGTTGGAGGGTTTGGGTGTATATATTAAATGTCAAAGATGGGCCTTGGCCCTTGGGGCTCTTGGGCTCGGATGGACAAAAAACACAAGTTACGTTATTGATTTTTTGGATTCAGTTTTTTTCCGAAAGGATAAAACTGATTGAACAGTTACGTTTAGTTTTTAAATTGATTGAACAGTTGCATTCGGTTTTCTTTTTAAAAAAACTGATAGGTTGGATAAGTTCAAAGGATGCCATTATATATATGGCAATAAAATCAGAAACAAGGATCAATTAATTCCAGATTCATTCCTCCATAAATTTCTCTGAGAACCACACAACCGATTCGCCAAGAATCCAAGTTCGAGTGCAAGAACTTGGATTAGATAGTTGTATCCTGCAAGATAGACGTCCATTGAACTGCTGCACTGAAGTAGGGACGAATTTCTGTCTTAGGAGATTGCTTCTGCAACCCTCTATCATCAGAAACAAGTTAGTGATTTATGATTTTATATATAATCTCATTATGTGTTTATGTTTTAATATAGTGTATTTGTCGTTGAGGTTTTTATATTTGAAAATAAAACTGTGCAAATTGTTATATAATATACACTTGACATTTGATTGGTTATAACACTTTGCTCCTGAAGAAGCACACTCATGAAAACACGACATTAGTCATCACAACAAACAAATGGTACAGAATGAATCTATGAAGAGCTAAGATTTGCTCTGATACCAAATGTTGGAATTTTATTAGTTTAGCTTCACATAGATTACAATATTAACTAGAAGCAAAGTGTAAATCAAACCTGAAGAAGCCATTGTAACTGAGTTCGCAGAGGTAAATCTTCTACTCAATGGGGACCTTATGTTCTCACTAGAATAGGGCTAGTTTATTGAATAAGAACGTGCATTTCCCCTTAAGCAGGGACTGAACCTTTATAGACGTGCAACCTCAACCATTTCCTTCTATCACGGAAACGATTTGATTAAACGCCACGTCCATTTGATTTCCAACGTGGGATATCCACTCTCTACCATGTTTATCCTTATTGTCCTACTTTAAAGGAAATAATATTTATTCATATATTAACTCTAACTGATTTCGGCTTCCTCTAAACTTAAACCCTGATGTGATAAGTTTAGAGTCCAATAGGGTTCCAACATATTTCAACAATTTATCAAATAAAATAAACCAAATACGTACGATAAAATACTTATCTTGTGTAGGTAGAGAGTGCTCTTCATCAATCCCTGATCAAAACAAGATTTTAGGTTGAAGTGTGTAAATTCACTGTCCTTAAGAGTAGATTTCGCTCATTTAAGATAATGTCTATGTGTAGCAGGTTGTGGTGCCCTACTTTCCAGGATACAACAACCTATGATCCTTGTAAGCGTACATTCGCAATACTTGGATCGAGTGAACAACTTGATTCTTCTATTGGTACAAAACAATTGAATGACATATCAACATTTGAAAGAATGAGGGATCCATAGACGAGAGCGGAGAGAATTGGAGGGAGAGTTTTTCTGAAAGTGGTTCAAATGAGAGAATCACTTGATCAACTCTTATGGAGTGGCTTATATTTTGGAAATATAAGGATAATGATTCACATCAAAATAATGACTAACAGTTGCAAAGGAAATAAGTGATATCAAATTAAGATGCGAATGAATGCACAAGCAAAATGGCTACTATATATATATATGGCTGTTATAGAAACGGTACACAAGAAGTGATAGATGCCAAACAATTAAATGATAATATTAGCACCCATAATTTAAGGAAATAAATCAACTTTGTATTTTGAAATACCATAAAAATTCCAACAATCCCCCCACATCTCAAAATACAAATCGAATCACCATAAGGGAACTTGAGAAACAAAAGTTTAAAGAGGACAAGGAAGTACCAACAGAAAGTGAGAATCCAACGCATGAGAACTAGTGTTTTTTTGGACTATGAACCAGTCTTAGGACAAGCTAGTCGTAGCTCACAGAAATGTGGTGAAAATGAAATTTTCTATGAACCAAGATTTCTTTGTGTGAATCATAGGACTAACCACCCACAATGAATCCTCGGAAATCGAGCTTGTTCAGGTTGGTGCGAATAAGCCATGCGCCCACCTAGATATTCATGAGTGCTCTAGAGAACCTACCTAAGTTCTCATAGGAAGAGGCCCCACTCCCATACTCATATAGGTGAATCCATCAAGTGTGCACTATAGGTTGTGGTATTCATTAAGAACATGAGTTTAACCTTGGACGCTGCAGTAGTTGCACTATGTACACCATAAGCAGGGGTAGATCTATTAAGGGACCAAGGTGGTCCTAGGACCATCTAAAAGCTCTAATAGTTGATTGTGAAGACCACTGAGGACCACCTAAATCTGGGCATTTGGTGGTAGTGGCCGCGGGGAAAGAAAACCAGAAAGGGCAGCCTGAGGAGGAAGAAGAAGAAAAACAGCATTAGCCTTACTACTAGTTTGTCTTAGTTGTTTCTTCAACTACACTATATTGGTATATTGAAGTAACACGAATTAATTTCGATGAAAAAAAGTAACACGAATTAATAGCACAAGAACACTATGATACCAGTTGACCAACACTCGTAGCAAACTTAATTTTGAGATGAAGATATCAAGTACTGTACTTTGACCTTTTCTACTACATCTTCATAGAAAACTAGCCACCGAAAAAAAAAAAAAAGAGAGGAAAAAAAAAAATAAATAAACGTGCTGCCGTTCATATACTCGTTACATAACAAATTAAAAAAAAAAAGGAAAACTTGAAATAGGTCCAATTTTATAGCCCAACATTAGGATTAGTCCAATTTTTAGTTACTTTTGACTTAGCTCCAAAGACTAGGATTCCATGTCAGCAATTTTTCTAATTAGGTTGATTTTTTTGCATTATTATTATTATTTTACCCTCCTATAGATTTTGCACGTTCTCCATATATTTCCCACGTTTTAAATTTTTATCAGAATTCAAATTCATTGTTCAGTGGTCCTTCATCTCTCCTAGATTTCTTGATAACAATTTTTGAATTTGAATTTCTTATCAATCTATTTTTAAGGAAGGCTTAATCACTTTTAACTTTCTAGTAACTTTCTATACAAATTATGTGTTTATACGTGCAGATTTCTTCAGAAGACCTATTCTCTAGGTACAATTTTTATGATCGCAGATTTCTTCAGAAGACCTATTCTCTAGGTACAATTTTTATGATCGTGTTTTTCCTTCGTGGTTTGTCGATACTCAACCTTCTCCATCTATCAAAGGACTAAAACACAGCAGATTGAATGCCAATTAACTTTCAAGTCAGGTATATTATAATTGTTCTCCACTTTATTGTTGTTTGCTGTGCGAATTCAAAACATGAAGACTTTATCCTAATCCCCCTAATCCCTTTCTATCATCTCTCATTGATATGCTTCTTTCTCTTTTTATTAAAAAAAAAAAAAAAAACCAATGCACAGAAGGTGTTTGATGTTATGCCTTTTTGAAAAGTGTACTCTTTAATTTCCGGTGGAAATTTATTGTTTTCTTATTGTCACTATCCTTGTAACTTATTCTAGATTTCGAGCCGCCTGATGATAGCAAAAGGAAGAAATTCATTATGATTGGAGTTGTTTTAGCATTATTCCTCATTTTCTTGATTTTGGACATTCTTTGGTGGAAAGGCTGTTTACTTGAAGCTGTTTCCACCGTTTTTCGAGAAGCACCACATTTATTTTGCATGTTTCATTTGAAATTGAATATACAAAGTAAATATCCAAAGCAGATGGGTTCTGGTTATGGTGAAGTCGTTGCTAACCTGTTCCAAAAATGTTGTTAATTACGCTTCATCCCAACTTGTGTTCGATCAGGAAATGAAAACTCTCATCAAGGATGGTGGTACAATAATTCAGAAATTTTTGCAAAACATACCCAAAGAAAACTGGTCCAATGCATACTTCAGGGGGGAAAAAAATATGGTGAGATGTGCTCTAATATTGCAGAATCCTTCAATTCTTGGATTTTGGATGAACGCAAGATGCCAACTTACCAAATGATTGATAACATGTAGCAAAAAATCCAACATGTAGCAAAAAAATCCCACTTATATTGTATTTAAACTACCTAACATGTAGGAAAATTACTGACAACCATTTTTTATCAACAATTTGAAAGTACCTGTTCTACAGGTATACCATATGACCATGTATGAAATTGAAATCTTCCGAGAAGTTATAATACCTGTTCTATAGGTATACCTATCCTTGTAGAATATGACTTTTACATTCACCATTAGTTGTACGACATATTACTGTTTGGGACGGTTTTAAACTACCTAACATGTAGGAAAATTACCGACATCCATTTTTTATCAACAATTTGAAAGTACCTATCCTTATACAATTAGAAAGTACATTTACGAACTATGTCCAGATAATGACAAAATAACATTATCTGAGATTACAAACAAAACTTATTGTGCAATCAATAAAGGGAAACATGAAGAATATCCCCTTTCAATTGAAATTGAAATTAAAAAACAGATACGACAAAGCATATCTCAGTTCACATAACACCCAAACTTACAATACCTGTTCTCCAGGTATACCGGGAAGCCAGAACCAAATCTTCGCCTATTCTGTTTTCATCATATACTGGGAGAAAATTTATAGCTTTCATAGCTTCATACGGATTTAGAATTCAAAACAAGGTTTTCGCTGGACACGGACGCAAACCAATTTGAAAGATGGGAGGATAAGGTTTTTGAATAAACAAAGAGATTAATTTGCAAGAGACCTGATAAAGGGGTCTAATGGCAATTGTTGTAATTTTGTTGGTAAATTATGTGCATTTTAATTGCTGACATGGATGATTGTTGTACTTACTAGCCCCCACTTATGCTTATGTAATATAAGTGGATTCCATTCAAAACAGACTTATAAAATTGGACCCATATCAAAAGACCCCTTAAAAAAAAATGGTTATAAAGAATAATCTAAAAGATTGTGGCACTTATAAATCAAGCTCAAGTGTGAGACTCGTACCTCATTTTTGTTTTCAAGGTATGTAAGAATGGCCTACTATTCTTTAAGAATCAAAGCCATTACACATCAAATATATATGCCTTGCTCTTTAGCTTTAGATTTACAAAATCACAGGGAATTAGCCTCCTTGATGGCACACAAACACAGGCTCACGTAATGAACTATTAGAAATGTTTAAGTGAAGGTAATAATTTGATGTGATATATAATAGCACACAAATTAAACTCTCTTGTTGACAATTGTAGTAAAGATGCAAGTAGGGATTGTTCTAGGCCGGGGATTAGGAGGGATTGCTAATCTAATGAAAACTAACTTAAGAATACAAAACTAGGCTTGAAAACACTTAAATAGACTCAAAGACTCTTAACTAAACTTATATGACTCAAAACAAATTGAAAAGACTCAAAACAACACAAAACAATCAAATAGACTCAAACTAGACTCTAGGACTTAATTTGGACGAAAATAGAATTGGTTTTGACTCAAAACACCTAAAAGCACAATTTAGGATAGATTTGACACAACAAAGTAAAGGGGATTGGGTTTTTGACGAATTTAAGATGAAAACAAGTAACTAAAAGACTTAAATAAAGTTTGGACGAATTTGGGGATATGGATGGGTGATTAGCTAGCTAGAGGATTCTTTTCCACACATGATACATTTGAACACAAATTGATTTCCAGTTGCTTTTTCAATAAACCATGAACCTCAACACCCCAGATTAACCGTGACATCACTAATTAACCCTCAGATTTTCCTTTAGTTATTGGATTGGATGACATCATACGACAACCAAAAGCATTCTTCAAAAGTTCCCTACATGACATCATAATAGAGATACAATCAAAGATCATTACGTTCTATGAAAATCATAAGTATTGACAAAGCACTTGTAACTATGACATCATGATACTCATGCTAGGAATTTACTTAACATGATTGTGAAAACAACCTTAACTACTTGTGAATATAAGTTTGTAACGATTATGTGAAACTCCCTTATATTCTAGCACCAAATTCAAGCATGCAAATTAAGTGTGCACCCTTAATCAACAAACAAGAATAAGTTCTTAATCAAACAGTTAAGTAAATTGCATTCACAACTTATGAAATCACAATTGAAATTAATCAATTCATATCACAAATATAATCATGGTTTCAAAGTCTCCCCTAGCTAAAACAAGTTTAGCTCCTCATGTTTACAGCAAAACAAAGAGAATATAAATTAAACATTGAAAACAAAGATTGAATACACCTAGAAACGCTCCAACAATCCAAGATTGAATGGCCAAAACGTCCAAGGCTTCTCCTCTCTTCTTTCTCCTTCTTTGTTGCGGCACAAGGGTGTTTGGGTATGAATTATGGTGATGGATGGATAGGTTGGATGGTGGTAGGGGGTGGATGATGGCTGAATGAATGGAGAGCATGAGAGAGCCCTATTTTGTGCGGCAGATTCTTTTATATATTAGAAGAAAGGTTAAGGCCTTAATTAATTAATTTGGGAAGGAATTGGGCTCCATATCTTCAAGGAAAAAGGGTAACAAATTAGAATCCCAATGGAAAAGGAAAGGAAAGTTGCGACATTGACTAGAAGAAAAGGGGAAAGAAGATATGTGGCAGATTTTGGAAGAAAAAGGTAAGAAAGGTGCGGCTCTATCTTGGACTGGGATCAGAGCTTTTAGGACATATATTTAAGTGTCCCAAATTGATTAGGAACCCCTTTTGATAGCTGGAAATTAAGTAGGAAAGATTAGGATTGATTAAGTCAAAATAAGAAAGTTTGACTCATGTTTCCTTCTTTGTGATTGATTCCTTTTCTTCCAAGTCTTGAATTAATTTCTTCCATCTCCTTAGCAGATTCCTAGCCTCCTTTGGACCTCAATTTTGTCCATCCGTCTTGCTCCAAGCATATGCTATCGAATTGATGCCCAAAACTACTCCAAAATGCACCAAAATGCACTTTCTTGCTACTTTAACCATGTGAACCTATAAACACACGAATATAGCTGAAAATACTAAAATAATTAAGAACTAAATGTAAGAAAATAAGCTAACTAAATCACCTAAATATGCTCCTATCATAATTCAATGACTAAAATAATTTGCGGTACTTATATGAAAGCTCCATATATATTGCAATCACGCTTCCTTCTTAAATTATCCATATAGCTAGCTAACATGGATAGAAATTTTCCATCGAGGACTATATGTGATTGAGAAGTAGTAGGAGTAGCAGCCAAAATTTATTCTTAAGATTATTGGAAATATTAGCGATATGGATGTTACTTTTAGGTTGAGGCATGCAAATTCACTGCCCTCCAGAGTAGATTTCGCCCCTCTAAGATAATGTCTCGGTGTAGCAGGTTATGACGCCCTACTCTCCAGGATACAACAACCTATGATCCTTGTAAGCGTACACTCTCAATACTTGGATCGAGTGAACAACTCGATTCTTCCATTGTACAAAACAATTGAATGACATATCAACATTTGAAAGGATAAGGGATCCATAGACGAGACAGGAGAGAATCAGAGACATTTTTTTTTTTTTTTTTTTTTTTTGTTTTTTTTTTTTTTGAGAAGCTTCATTTATGATTGAGTGGTTCAAGGGAGAGAATCACTTGATCAACTCTTACGGAATGGGTTTACATTTTGGAGATACATGAATAATGATTCACATCAAATAGTGACTAACAGTTACAAAGGAAATAATTGATATCAAATTAAGATGTCAATGAATGCACGAACGGCTACTATAGCCATTAATATATATATATATATATATATATATATATATATATATATATAACGGTGCACAAGAAGTGATGGATACCAACCAATTAAGTGATAATATTAACAACCATAATTTTAGGAAATAAATCGACTTTGCATTTTGAAATACCCTAAAAATTCCAACAATTCTCTTGGTTTTTCTTTTCTCTTCTCCTCCATATTTCTCTTACATCTTCCAACCATCTTCATCCTCTGGTTATGGTTGCTCCTTCATTTTGGCGAGCAGAGTTTTTATAGTTGTGGTCGTTCTCTCACTTTATCGAGGAGAACATTTGTGAAGTCTATGGTTTACTGTTCAAATTCAAATCTTTTGAGCAACATCTGTTAGAGTAGATTTAGTGGCATTGTGTTTCTTGTGGTTTGTTTGTCTGCAAAGGACCATAAGGAGGAAGGTTGCCATTTGTTGGTGGTGACTCGTTGCAATGCTTCTTTGACGATGATCATCAAAGCGTGATGCTGTCATTTCCTCGTGTTGCATATATGGTAGTCCTACAACTTTTGAGTTTTAGTACATATAAAACTGAACTTAAAAACTAAACAAAACCAAGTGACAGGACCAATTTGACGCTCTCTATGGATTCAATAGCAGCTTGCTCCTCTTCTCCACAAAAACATTGTAGACCTTATTGTTTATCTCCCTTGTTTTTTAGAAGCCTTGCAAAAAATTGGATATACAAATAGAACATCCAGTGTCAAACCATCAACTTTGAGGAGGAATAAAAACCAAATTTGGCTTAGCACATACAAAAACATTTAAGACTTTACCTTTCTTAGCAAACCAATATTTGAAACCAATGCAATTCTTCCTTAAAAGGTAGTTTCTTTGCAAAAATAACACTCCTTTTCCTTTTCAACATCAATGTTAACTGTTTAAGTTTGTGACAACCTCTAGAGGTGTTAGTATTTTTAAATGAAGAAGAAATTGATTTCTTCTACTTCTTCTTACCAATAGTACTTGATGAACCAACATTGGAGTCCTTGATGCTTTCTCTTTTTTCTTAAACAAAGTTGGCTTCCATGGTCTTGTTAGCCTTCAATTTGTCTTCTTCTTGAGTACACATTGAGATGAGTTCATCGATTCTCCATTTGTCCTTCAAGGTGTTGTAAGGCACATTTAACTGACAATAATTAGCAGGCAAGTTATTCAAAACCATATGGACCAAAAACTGGTCAGTCGTGGGTATTTTTAGGTCTTTGAGTTTATGAGCAAGATAAGCCATTTTGAGGATATGCTCACGAACACTCCGAACCCCATCAAACTTCATAGAGGTGAGCTTTGTAAGAAAGTTGCATGTCTCAGATTTGTCTGACTTTTTAAATTTTCAGCAACAACATAAAGGACTTCTATGGCATCAGCATGCTTTGCTATGCCCCCATCAAACTTCATAAAGGTAAGCTTTGTAAGAAAGTTGCATGTCTCAGTTTTCTTTAACTTTTTAAATTTTCAGCAACAACAAAAAGGAATTTTGTGGCATTAGTGTGCTTTGGTATGCCTCATTTCACTGACTGTATCATGGTGGACTACGATCCTCACCGGATCCTTTTCCTGGGGATCCTTGGGATCAAATAATTTCAGCCGTTCATGTAAAATCATGCAACTGAGATTACTGTTCCTCTTAACTTTCTCCACATTCTCTCTCCGCAGGATCGCATCGTCCTTGCCTTCTCTCCAGCGGTGATCGAGATTTTCTATCAGCATCAAAGGACCAAATCCACGTCCCATAAAAATTTCCGCCACTCACTCAAAACCGCAACCTTAGCCATCCAGTAGAAACTCTCGATTTAGTCTTCATTAGAGCAGAACTCAGGAGTTTTTGGAGAAATAAAATTTCTAATTATTTGGTTATGCACTCAATCATAGATATACCTCCCCAAGCAAGGGGCTCTAACAATGGTGGATTTGGGTGGACTGAGAAAAAGGTGAAGTTGAAGCTTCATAACAAATCCATGGTCGTGTTCACCATAGAGATGTAGCATGAGGGAGAGAGTTCTTAGCAGTGGAAGAATATTGACAAAAAGGATGACAGAAAATCTCGATTACCGCTAGCAAAGAAGGCAAGAATGTTGAAGAGAAAGAGAGAGTGATAAAGTTAAGAGGAAGCCTCATCTCAACCGTACATTTTACATAAACGCTGAGATGATTTAATCCCAAGGATCCCCAAGGAATGAATCTGGAGAGGATCCTAACTCTATCATGGCTTTCTTCATTATCTTTAGGGACATCATGTTATCTCTCTCCCATTTCTCATACGTGTTCCTTTGATCAACGGTGCTTGCAATAGTTAGGGCTGCATGCTGATCCTCCCTCAATGCCAAGTCAATATTCATAAGGTCTAGCACTATCTCCGCATCTTGTTTCAGCTTCTTAAAATTGGAACTAGTCAGTGTCTCAATGTTTGTGAAATTCGGTGAGGTCATATCCGCTGAAGGTAATTAAAACAAGTAATTAATCGATGTTGTTATTATTGATCTTATGACAGATGATTAAAAGCTTTACTTAATACTTTTCACTTAATTAAAAGCATATAAACACAACATCATCTTTGAATAGAAGCTATTTCTATTAGGGTTGCATAATAGAAACATAAATACGAAGGCAATTTTACATATCTTTCGCAATTTTGAGAGTACATAATCTTGTCAGTTTCATGCTTCATTATACACTCACTTATTAGATTGAATTTACAATAATTAAACGCTTTTTAGCAGATTAGTTATTTATGTTATTCAGATATGTCAGCCCAATTGTTTAGGCAACAAGCAATCACATTGTTCTAAACAGATTAGACACTATAGTTCTTGTATTTGATTTATATATATATTTTCATCAGTTTAGTATTAGTGAATTTGATGTGAATTTTTATGATTTTGGTTCATCTCGATGTCTTTCTACTATCATCCTTCCTTAAAGACCAACTTAAATGCTAAAGTTATGAGAAAACTACAATTAGTAATGGTACAAGTTTACCAATAAAGAATATTGGTTCTACTACACTTCAAAGCAATAATCATTCTCTTGTTCTTAGTAATGTCTTACATGTTCCTCATTTTGCTAGACATCTACTTTTTGTGAAACAATTTTGTGTTGACAACAAAAGTTGTTTATATGTATTGAATTCTTTGTGCAAGACAAGAAGACAATGGAAACAATGTATCAAGGAAAGAGTATGCCTGAAGAATTGTTTCAAATAACTGTAATTAAAACCTGCTCAAAATGTGTAGTCTACAACAAAGGTTTCAGAAGCTTTTCTTGGTCAAATGGTGAAGTCTAATGTGTGGCATCATAGGTTGGGACATCCTACTCATGAAATATTGTCTACAATGTTAAAGTAATCTAGTATTACAACTTGTTCAGATAACAAACATAGTATGTATACTTCTTGCAAGGAAAAATGTCTAGAACTCATTTTCCTACTAGGAAAGATAGATGTTTGTCACCTTTTGAAAAGGTACATTCTGATATTTGAGGACCCTTTCTATAAAGTCCTTAGAAGGATACATATACTAAATAACCTTTGTTGATGAATATATAAGATATGTTTGGATATTTGTCATATGCAATAAATCAGATGTGTTTGCAATTTTAGAGAAATTGTATAATTTCGTACTTACTCAATTTGATATTCCAATTAAGTGTTTGCAATCAAATGGTGGGGGAAAGTATACTGGTAAGTGTTTTAATGCTTTTCTTGCTGCAAAAGGAATACCACAAATGATTTCATGGTCTTTCACTCCATAACAAAATGAAGTGGCTGAAAGGAAACATAGACATATAGTTGAAATTGTAATTACTCTACTTACTGCTGCTGGAGTATCTCATGTGTTTTGGTATTTTATTTGTGCACATTCAATATTTCTAATTAATAGGATGCTTTGTAAGACTTTGTCATTGAGTTCACCCTATATTTCATTATACAAGAAGATTCCAGATTTACAATTTTTAAGAATTTTTTGTTCTACAGTATTTCCTTAGTTAAGCCTTTGTAATGCTAATAAGCTGCAATCAAGGTGTTTGACGTGTGTATTTTACGGATACTCAATGAAGTATAAATGAGTCATTTGTTATAATTTGAAGACTAAGAAATGCATAATTTCTAGCGTGTGATTTTTTATGAGACAATATTTCTTTACAAACAAATTCATCTTTAATCTGATATGCAGCAATTGAGATACGATCCATATGCTTTAACTCCTGTTATAGTACGTATTCCAATTTCATTGAGACCAAAAATTACATATGTTTTAGCTCCTCAAGATCCATTTACTTACTCTATTTCATCAGCCTTCAATAAGTTTGGTGAATCTGTTTTTGATGTGTCCTTATCCACTGGAGTTGATGTTAATGAGGGTTTACACGTTCAGGAATTTGAAACTTCAGCAACATCTGGCCATACTCTTTTTTCTTTATCAGATACATTTTAGCTTCCTATCTTTGATTCTGCACAGTTACAGGTAATTCTTCATTTCTCTACACCTCCACATAACATTGATCAAGTTATTCTTCCTAATTCAGCTTCAAGGAATAATCGCGTACAAACAAGGCTCCAGACATGTGCCATTTGTAGGAAGAATTATGCAGCATTTTTTGCTTCATTACTTGAACTAACATCTTTACAAATACTTGATTCCTTTTTTGGAGGATTTTCATTTTTTATTGATATGACTATTGTTCAAGAACCTAAGAATTTTAAAATTACTTCTGCTAGACTGCAATGGCAAACTGCTATGCAAGAAGAATTTGATATACTGAAAGCTCAAGGAACATGAATGTTGGTTTCTCCTCCTAATAGAGCTATCATTGGGAGAAAATGAGTTTACAAAGTGAAAAATAATCTTGATGGTTCTATATCTAGACATAGTGCTTGGCTAGTTGCTCAAGAGTATAGTTAACAGTAAAGTTTAGATTACTCAGAGACTTAGTCCAGTAGTTAGACATACTACTATTAGACTCATTCTTGCTTTAGAAGCTGAATTTGGTTGGAATTTAAGACAAGTGGACATAAAAAATGCATTTCTTGATGGGGATCTTGAAGAAGAGGTCTATATAAAGCAACCTCAGGGTTTCACAGATTCCAAGTATTTCAATCATGTTTACAGATGAGTTAAATATCTTTATGGTCTAAAACAAGCTCATAGAGCTTGTAATTCCAAATTTACAAGTTATCTTCTAGCTTTTGGTTTTGAAGCTTCATTGTCAGACACCAGTTTGTTTGTTAAAGTTGATGATGAAAACGTTATTCTCTTGCTATATGTTAGTGATACCATTTTTACTGGTTCAAGTCCTACCAAAATTTAGTTAGTTGTAACAAGCCTAGGAAAGATGTTTGATCTCACAGACATGGGCGAACTTACATATTTCTTAGGTTTGCATATTCAATATCAACATGATAAATTCTTGTTTATCAGTCAATCCAAGCGTCATATAGAATTGATTGTAGCTAAAGGTATTCAACTTTTTGGTCCAAGTCATTATAGAAATCTGGTTGTTGCTCTTCAATACTTAACCTTGACTAGACTTGATATTGCACATTCGGTCAACATGGTTTGTCAATTCATGACATAACTTACCAAGTTGCATCTTCATCTAGTCAAAAGAATTTTTAGATACCTGCAAGGAACCATCTAGTCAAAAGTATACAAAGTGTGCATATTTTAATCTCATGAATTATTCATACTCTGATTGGGCTACTGATATCAATACTCAAAGAACAATCACTTGAATGTGGTGTATTTAGGATCCAATCCAATCTTATAGCAATCTAAGAAGCAATCAACAGTTTCCAGAAGCTCAGTAGAGGCTACAAGGCTTTAGCTCATTGTGCAGTTGATATCTTTTCGATTCGATCTTTATTCAAAGATGTTCTTCAATTCATAAATGCACCTCCATACTTACACTATGATAATCTCTCTGCCATAGCCTTGAGTTTAAATCCTGTTTTTCATTCTTGGATTAAACACTTAGACACAGACTACCACTTTGTTGGTGAGAAAGTTCAAAAAGGAGATCTCATTGTGCAACAAAGGACCACATTGCAAATGTTCTTACTAAAGGACTGCATAGTCCTGTCTTTCAGAAACATTATCGACATCTTAGTTTGGGAGTTCCTGAAGATTTGCAACAATCTCAGTTTGGGACTTCCCAGCTTCGTGTTTTGGGGAGGTGGGGAATAATAACCGTAGTGACATTTGTCATGTTTGTATTGGTTGAATTAGTTGTAAGGATTGAGCTAGTTGAAAGGTTGTATTGTAGTTGTGTAGTGTGTTAGATTTGTATATAAACAAAGTGTACGAGTCATTGTGAATTATGATGTAATAAACACAATTGAAATCTTATCTTCATCTCTCATTGCCCGATCACCATTTTCTCTTCTTCTTTATTTCTTCTTTCTCTGTTAATAAATGAAAGAAATAAGAAAGTGAGAGCTACAATGACGTACACACAAAATATAGAATCCAAAAAAAATTTCTCAATACGCTGGGTAAACATGAAATTATATTCCATACGAACATCTGTACATGGCAACTCTCTCATAAAAAGTGCGCCCCCACAGAAAATCTCACCTGATCCCATTTTTTTGTGTGTAGTTGCTCTATACAATCGACTTGCCGTACAGTACTGTGACCAAAATTTTAAGGTGGGCAACCCCGGTTGAATATCTAGTGCTTACGCTATACAAGGAACTTAAATAAATATACACTTCACAAGAAAAGCAAAGGCTTAAAAGGAATCCTGTGAAAATCTTGTGGGCGGCTTCTATCCATTTAGTTGGCATTTGACCTTGATTATTTCATCGCTAACTACCATTAACGAATAAGAATATCAGCAGATTGATAATGGTCTAGTACTGCACAACACCACTGGCAGGGATTATTATAGTTAAATTGTTGCTTGGTAATATTTAAGAATACTTAGGATATTAATTATTTAGTAATTTAAAACGTATCTTGCCAACTGAGCAGGTGTCGTAGATTTTATTCATGGATTTGGAGGATCCTCTCCTGAGCTCAGCCTGTTGAGCTTTCTGAGCAAATCACACGGATCGTTGGATTTTGATCCAACGACTACAAACAAGGAACTCTTTTAAAAGTTATAATGATTGTAGCTGTTGGATCAAATCCAACAACCCCGTATGAGAGGATCAAAATCCTTTATTCATTTGGTCAGATGATTTTTTATAGAAGATCTGCTGACAACCTGGCCCAAATAATTTTTTTATGTGTGTGAGTACTTGCATGTGCAATGGGAGAAAAAAGACATTGTTCTCCAGCACAATATTGCATGAGATTCTTTGGAAAAATGTGTGAATTACAAACAATGGTGTGCAATAATTATGGTGGTCAACCGTCAAATTGATTCTAAATATAGAGAAGTGACTTATATACTATTTTTCACTATTTCAAAAATCTCCGTCTAGCGTTGCCTCGATCCCGCTAAACGGCTAGTCACCATCCCGATTAGTCCTGAGGCGTTTAAAAATTAAGAAAGTGCGCCTAGACCTACTTAGGCATCCGCCTAGCCCATCTAAACCCGCCTAGGCGCCCACCTAAACCCGCCTAGGGACCCTTCTAAGTCGCTACTCTCACTAATACAAAAAATCTGTAATTGTCATTTTGCATTTTATTTTTTCAACAAAATGTCATAAACTTGTTGATCACTTAGATGAACACTAATTATATGCTGATTCCCCATATTTTCAGTATTTCTAATACTTTATAATCCACATGTCATTTTATTTTGTAATTATGTATACAATTATATGTTTTTAAGTATAAATAGGCACTTGTTTATAGAATATATGATAAATTTACTTAAATCCGCCTAATCCGCTTAGGCCCCAGCCCACTGCATGACTAGTGTCTAGTGTCTTTGAAAACCTTGATATTTTCTTGATGTGTTTTATCATAATGAACTGATGATGATAATCTATGTCTAGACGGTTACAGATTCATGATTATTACTCTGTGGTATCAGAATGTAAACATGATAAAAAAAAGATTTAGTCGAAATGTAAACATGATTAAAAAAAAAAATTAAACCGTAATACATTCATTCATAATTCTGCTATAAAATCATATTAAGTTAGCAAAATTGTGAAACTAAAACCAATAAAATCAACACACATATAAGAACCAATAAAATCATAGATGCAGTGAAACTAGATTGTGAATTCACAACCCATTACTAGATTTAAACAAGTGTCAATACAAAATTAATTCACAAACCTAGCAGAAGTTCTACTGCATTACAACTAACCATGATTCCTCCCTGATTCTATTTCTCCATCATAAAAAAAATGCAATACAAGAAAACATATGGGGCTTCAGAAAGGGGAAATGAGGGAGAGAAAAAAAAATTCCATAAATCTCATTGGCCATAACCTGAATGAAACAAAACAACCCACTGTATAAAATAGGTGACTGTCTTCATAAAGTTGCGGAAGAGACTTAAGTGTGGGATTTAGGTTCAGAAAAGGGATAAAACCTGGGTCTGTTGAGGGGGAACCCAGATGCTTGATACTAATTGAATCAACTTTCTTATGAAAAAAAAAAAAAAAAATTCAGAAAAAAAAGGAAAGAAAGAAGAAGAAAAAAATGAAAAAAAAAGGGGAAAAAAAATCAACTTTCTTATATTTATGTTTATTTAAATATTAAAGAAAAAAATGGGACTGCAACACAATCACATTTCTAATCCAATAGGACTGCAACATTCCCCCTTGACTGTTTAAATACTCAAACAAAACGTCGTATCAGATCTTTAGCAGATGATGTAGAACAGTTGAAGAAGTCATTGGCACAACGGGTGAATGCGAGTCTCAAATATAAGAAAGTAAGTATGCATTGGTAGTAAAACTTACAAAACCTCGCTATGGTAAAACCCAAGGTATGGGGAAAACCTATAGACTAGGGAGAAAAGTGAGAAGTATGTATAATGTCTAAAACAAACATCAAACAGGACAAAAGCAGTGAACGTAACGGAGTATGATCATCTTAGGATTGGTGCCTTATCAAAACCTCGTTAGGTAGCAAAAACCCAATGGGAAAAATGCTCCTAATCGTAGGAAAAAGAGTACATTAAGATCAAGTGAGTATGCTTGAGGATACTCCCCCTGAGTTAGACATAACTTCCAAATAAGAAAACTACAAGCAATTCAACTCAAATAATTTACGCATACCGATTCCTTGGTCGAGCTTTTGAAAGTAGACTCAGGCTTGACTTCATCAAGAGATCGACTAGGTTGTGTTGGGAATGGATTTACTTAACTTCAATGTTCTGATGTTGTAGTTGTTGGTGAGAATAAAAGAACTTCGGGGCTATGTGCTTGCTGTTGTCTCCTTTGATGTATCCCTTTTTTAACTGCTTGATACATGTTGCATTGTCTTCAAAGATCGTCGTAGGAAGGTAAGAAAGACCACTAGTGCTTCGAATATGTTCCATGACTGCTCTTGACCAAAAGCACTTTCGCGAGGCTTCATGCAGGGAGAGAATCTCAGCATGGTTCGAAGAAGTTGCAACTAGCGTTTGCTTGGTAAACCTCCAAGACATAGCGGTGTCTCCAACAGTAAAGACTTAACCCACTTGAGAACGTGCCCTATGTGGGTCAGACAGATAACCAACATCTGCGTAACCAAGGAGGCATGAATCGACCCGAGGACCAAAGAGGGTGGAGGCTCATCTCTAACACCATTCCAATGTTTGCGTGTAGACGCGTTGCTATATCTAGCCAAAAGATTAACAGCGAAGGAGATGTCGGGTCTAGTGCATTGAGCCAAGTACAATAAAGTACCAATTGCACTTAGGTATGAAACTTCAAGCTCCAAAATTTCTTCCTCATCCTCCTTTGGACGGAAGGGATCTCATTTAGCATCAAGAGTCCGAACGACCATATGAGTACTTGAAGGCTTCGTTTTATCCTCATTAAAAGGTCGCAACACCTTCTAGGTGTAGTTCGATTGATGTACTAGGATTCCATCCAAACAATGCTCGATCTCTAGGCCAAGACAATATCGAGTTTTCTTAAGATCTTTCATCTCAAATTATGATTTCAAGTGCACGACAATTTCCTCAAGCTCTACGGGAGTTCCAATGAGGTTCATGTCGTTGACATAAACTGCAATGATCACAAATCCGGAATGTGACTTCTTAATGAACATGCATGGGCATAGTTCGTTGTTCACATAACCTTGACTTATCAAATATTCACTCAGACACCGCCCGGATTGTTTCAATCCGTAGAGTGATCTCCTCAATCTAATTGAAAGAGTGTTCCGTGATCTAGAACTATTTGAACTAGTCAATGGAAGTCCTTTTGGAACTTTTATGTACATTTCTGTATCTAGATCCCCATAGAGATATGCGGTTACCACGTCCATCAGCGGAATGTTATGACGTTCATTATGGGGGAATATGTCTCCTCATAATCAATCCTAGGGCATTGACAGAAGCCTTGTGCTATGAGGGGTGCTTTGTATCGTACTATTTCATTCTTCTCATTACGCTTCCTCACGAAAACCCACTTAGCCAACAGGCTTTACATGTGGTGGAGTAGGAGCTACAAACCCAAACACCTTGCATTTTGCAAGCGAATCGAGTTATACTTGGATTGCTTGTTTCCAGCTTGACCAATTTGTTCTACATCGACATTCAACAATGAAGCGTGGTTCAATGTCATCGCTAAGCATGATGTCGGAAGCAACGGTATACGTGAATGCATCATCGACAATCATCTCATTTCGATTCCAAACCTCACCTAATACTGCGTAATGGACCAAAATCTCACGATTCTCAGGGGTTGGTATGTTTCATCTAAAACATCACCGTAATCTAGAATAACCTCATGCGTTTGAATATATGAGTAAGCAATGGTCGGATTCAAACTAGGGTCACTAGTTTGTGCCGTTTTCTTCTTCTAGGGTTGCGAATCCTTTGAACAATGAGGCCTGCCACTCTTTAGGGTAGAAGTAGGTGATTGGCTAGCCGCCATTGTTCCTTGCCCTGTGGGAAGTGTGGCCGCCCCATCCTCGAGGATGGTTCAGCCTTCCACGGTGGTGTTACGGCATACATTCGCTACATCCATCCTTACAGGTGCGTTTATAGTGGGTATATGTGATCTCGTCACCTTCGTTAGATCAATAATAGCATCTGACATGCTTTAAGCGATGCTTTGAAGATCTAGAATGCATCGCACTTCAGTTTCAAACTGAGGTGTGCGGGGATCTAAATGAGACATATTGGGAGTAATCCATGACAAGTCGCGGTGTTTTATAGGAATGTTATTAATCTTATCTCCCCTCTAACGACGGGAAGACTATCTCATCGAAGTGATAATTCGCAAAACGTTCAGTAAATGGATTTCCTGTCAAGGAATCTAAGTAGCGTGGTGAATCATAACCGAAATAGATTCCTATTTTTCTCCAATGACCTATTTTGGTATGCAGTGGCGACGCTATTAGAACATATACTACGCACCCAAACATATGTAAATGCGAGATGCTAGACTTGTATCCAATAACCAACTATAACGGTGAATGAGATTGGGTAGTGGTGGGCCTCAGGTGGACCAATATAGTTGTGTGCAATATTGCATGGCCCTAGGCAGATACAGGCAAATTGGTTCTCATAACCAAAGTCCAAGCTATCATTTAAAGGCGCTTTATGAATGCTTCTACCAGGCCGTTTTAGGTGTGAACATGGGGTACATGATGTTCAACTTCAATCTCAACAGACATGCAATAATCGTCAAAGGTCTATGACGTAAACTCTCCAACATTATCCAGTCGAATTGACTTAATCAGATAATCAGGGTGGTGAGCCCTTTGCTTAATAATTTGTGCTAGGAGTTTCACAAATGCAGCATTGCGGGTGGACAATAAGCAGACATGTAACCATCGTGTCGATGCATCAACCAACTCCATAAAGTATCTAAATGGTCCGTACATTGGTTGGATAGGTCCACAAATATCCCCATGAATCCTCTGAAGAACTTTAAGGGGGTCGTGAATAATCTTTGTAATTGAGGGTTGAGTATTCAACTTCCCCAGGGAACATGCTTTGCAAAGTGGATCGTTGGGATAAGATTTCAAGTGATGCCCATGAGATGCTATGAGGATACGGCGCATCAAATCTTGTATGGGGTGTCCCATTCGATCATGCCAAAGCAGGTGAATGTCCTGGAACCCAGCCATAGGGCCGGTCACATAGTGTGTCTTAAGGGCTCGAATGGTTGTTATGTATAACCCACTCGGGAGACGTTCCAGCTTCTCGTGAATATGCTTTCGACCATATTTGTAAGAAGTTATACAAAGATATTCAGAACCATTCTCTCTAGTGGTTTCAACATGATATTTATTATCTCGAATATCTCTAAAACTCAGCAACGTTCTTCCGTAACGTGGAGAATAGAGTGCCTCTTTAATGGTTAATTCAGTACCATTGGACAACATTATATGTGTTTTTGCATATCCTTCTATTAGGTTAGATGGGCCTAAGAGGGTTATCAGAGGTGCATTCTTAGGTACGAAGTTAGTGAACTAGTGTTTGTTATGCAATATGGTGTGCCTAGTTGCACTATCAGCCAGACAACTAACTTCCCCAGTAGCCATACTTAGAAATAAATTAATTGAATCGGTCACATGCATAAATATAATTCCATTCATTCAAGTAATCAATTCGAAAAATAATGTCCATATAATAATTACCCAAAGTTCAAAACAAACCAAACCAAACAAATAATTCCAATACTTAGAAAAATTGTCTGAAAATTAAACCATAAACCTAGAAATTAAAAGAGGGGGGGGGGTTCGGCCACTAGGGGTATAACACCCTAAAAACATGTCTAAAATTTATTCTTCCATAGGAGCGGATACCTCCTAACAATCAAAAACCTCCATGGATGTGGTAGCATTTTCGGGATGTTTCACATGCACAAAGTTAGTATCACGACTGGAATGATACTTGGCAATGGCCTCAGGGGTAGCTCGGCATACGCATAACCAATGATCCTTTGATCCACATCGGTAACACATGTCCCTTTCAGTGGAATCCGATTGAACAATAGCTTTTCCCTTGTTCTTGAAGTTTGGGGCCTTCGGGACAAGGGGTTGGCGCTTCTGGGTCAAGTTTCCTCCCTTGGATGGGCTTCTATTTGGTGGACCTTGGGCTCGTGGTGGGCCTTGCAGTCATTTTCTACGGCCATAATGGGGTTTTCGTCAATTGTGGCTGCTAGAATTTGTCGCATACGCTTCAAGCGGTGTGTTCGAGCCAGTAGGTCGAGCTTGATGATTTTTCATTAAAAGATGGTTCTTCTTTTCAACGAAAAGTAGAACAGATATCAAATTTGAAAATTTAGTGCACTTCTGTGCCCTATATTGTTGCTACAGGACAATATTGATGGCTTTGAAAGTCGAATAGGTCTTCTCTAGGAGATCCTGTTTGTTTAAGTCCTCTTGACAGAACTTAAGTAATGATCGGATTCTACAAACTTCAGAGTTGGATTCATTCATAGACTTAAAGTCTTGGAAGTGTAGATGCTGCCAGTCATGTCTTGCTTCAAGCAAGAATATGCCTTTCTGGTGATCGAAGCGATCCGTTAGGGTGAGCCAGAGGATACGGGGATACTCTTCTGCAAGGTACTCGGTTTGCAGTGCATCATGGATGTGTTTTCAGATGAAGATCATGGCAGTAGCTTTCTGAGCTTCGTCTACGGGTTCATCGTCGATTGCTTCCTCGATAGTAGCTCTAAGATTTTTTGCAGTAAGATTGAGTTTCAGATCTTGAACCTACTTCATGTAGTTTCTTCCAGAGACTTTTAGAGTGGTGAAATCGAACTTGTTCGACATGTCCCTAAATAGAGGGTACAACAAAATGTGGTTAGTCATATGGAAAGCCATAGATATATATCGTAGAACATTCAGGTTCTATAGACATGTATTGGTTTAATTTAGGAATAAAAGCTACAGGCTTCATGTGGTAAGTTTTGAATGAAAATTTCGGGTTTCAGAGGCACTAAATTTGAAACTACAAGTTCGATTTAGTTATGAACGTTTAGTTCATATATAGGGGTACTTGCAAGAACACATAATACAATATACAATAAAGTGTAGTGGATTTATGGATTGCTTTAGGAACCCAAGTGTGAGTGCTTCGGGACTACGAAAGATAGTCAACGGTACAAAGTAACAAAATAGTTTATTGAATTTTTAATTGCCAAAATGTGATCTTTAGGCCAATAATTTTAGATTAATTATCAGATTAGTGGACTGCTGGTCACTTTAATTAATTCAATAGATTGAGCCATTCAGGATCGATTGTAGAAGCAAAAATAATTATAACATTCAGGTTAAAATTATTTAGAATGCGAAAAAAAAAAAAAAGCATTTGGATTCGAAAACCATAGCCCAATCACGGTGGGCATGGGTGCCATGAGTAGGGCAAAGCCCTAAGGGCATGTGGACCTCGAGTGGCTGCAACGGGGTAGTCCAAATCATGTCTGCAGGCCACGGGCCTAGTGAAGGGAAGCCCAGTAGCAAAGCTGCTGGCGTTTTGGGCCAAGACTGATGCATGGGGCAAGCCCAAAGGTTTGCGGATGGTGCGAGAAAACCTCAGCCGAAGCTAGGTTTCGGTTCTTAGGTCGCATAGACAAGCCCAGTCATCTGGGCTGGCTTTTGCTGTCGCAGGTCGTGGCAAGGGCAAACCCAGTAGGCCGAAAAGGCTGCTGCAAATGGGCGAGGGTTTTAAGCCCGTGTCAAGGACAAACCTAGCATGGCTTCAGGCATTCAGTTGTGGGTTCGGGTTTGGACCGGGGGTTGTAGGCCCGTGTGGTAATCAACCCAAATCGAAGTCTGGTTGGGTCCGAGAGAGGTAGCAAGGCCAGAAGGCTGCGCACATGGTCCAGGGCGCGAAGTACCTTGGTAGGATTCCCTTTGAAATATATTTTAGGATCCGAATCTTCTAGTTTTTAACTATTTTTTCAAAGAGTTTCATTACAAAGAATCACTCAAATTCGAAATTATTTATTCACTCAACTAAATGATTGTTACTTTAGGTTCCGATAATTAAAATACAATCGAGAGTGAACCTCACAAGATATCCTCAAATACACATGTTGAAGGAATTTCTTAATAGGTGACATGTATCTTGAACTTCTCCTTTTGAAGGTACAATGTTTAATTGATAAAGAAAAACCGTACAAGAGGATTGGGTGCTTGTGCAGCCTTATTAAAATTTTGCCAAGGGTTTTTACCCCAATCAAAGGTAAAAGGGAAATTTTATTTAAACCTATCTAACTTCTTTTTACACCCAACTTAAATTTTAAATATTAATTGTCTATTTTACCCTATTGCATAATTACTATTAAGTACAAAATGAAATTAATAATAAAAATGAAATTTATCAATAGACCCACATACTATAACTAAACCCTAGCATCACTCTTTGTTTATCCTACGTTCATTCTGACTAAAACACTAATAGGTCTGATAGAGAAAAACAAGCTTTTCTATTGATGGATGGTGATTTTGAAGTTTTTAATCCTCTAACTAAGGTATGACTCGATTTATAGATATTTTGTTTGTTTGCTTCTTCTTTGGATTAAATTTCATACTTGTTATATTATATTGTATTTGTTTCTCTATGTCATCTGTATGCGCCCCAAAACACCAATGCAAGGACTTTTGATTAGTACTGCAAAGACATAAAACTTGATTCTTGGTGAAAATAAAGATTGCTCAACCTTAACCACGGACTGGCGAGTGGCATGTCTTGTACCTTTTTTATTCAAAATAGCTCCAATTTGTTTATTTGTTTATTAACATAGCAGTAAAACACCCAACCCTATGTCACTTCAAAGTTTCTTAAAATGTACATGAAATGCTCGATTTAAAGAGGATTGAACTGGAGCTTGCATAACATTCTCTTGGCAAATTCAAGTCTATGGAATGATCTCTTTGATCCCAAGTCCATGGATGGGTTGTGGTAGCATAGAAAAAAAAAAAAAAAAAAAAGCAACCATGGAAATGCTAGTCTTATACGACAGATGCAAGGGCAAAAGACGCCTTTTAAAAAAAAACATTCAATTAGAGATGTTATTTTATAAAGAGGATGTGTGTAAAGATAATTTTACATTTTGAATTGGATTTGAGAGGTTAGTTTAGGTAATAAATTTGGGTTTAAAGAGATATTAATTCTTTAATAAAAAAACAATATGGGTGAAGAGAGTAAGTTGGGTGTAGAAAGAGGTTAGATGGGTTCAAATAAAAATTCCCAAGGTAAAATAGTACATACCTCATAACAAAAACCAATTGTTATGCTTTTAGAAGAATAAAACTAAATATTCGGTTGTGTTGCAGTCCCATTGGATTAGAAATGTGATTGTGTAAATCCTAGTGTATCTAGAAGCATCTTGTATATTCCCTTTAGTAGTTTAATTCCTATTAGAGATGTAATCCTATTAGGGTAAAGATTCTACTTATCCTACTAGTATAAATAAATGCATAAGGGGTGATACAACACATACCTCAAAATTAAATCTCTTTCCTCTCTCTCTGTTGCTGTCGACCCCTCTCCCTCTCTGTCCTTTATACATTTCAGTCAAATAGGCCGACAACACGTTATCAGCACGCTCTTGCCAGAAGCTAAGGAACTGAAGAATCGTAGGAGGAGGCTCTCTTCTACCAATTCAAAGGCTTTCAATTGTTTTTCTGCCAATCAGGTTCTTCTAAAATAATTAAGATATTTGAAAATCTTGAAGGATGAAAACATTCTCCATGATGCATGAACCCCCTATATTTATATTTTCCTTTCAATTATATATATTGTATATATGTTCATATATTTTGTCAATATATATACTTGTTCATGCATTACGCATTTATGCTATGTGGAATTGTGAGTCAAAGTATCGAAATTAATTTAAAAGCAATTAGGGATTTTTAATCCTAGAATTCAAAAAATAAAAAATAAATAAATAAATAAAAACTGGGATTCAATATTCCTCAACCAAATTAGTATTTTAAACATGTTCTGTTTTTGTCCTTTTTAATTTATTTGAATGAATACAATGAATGGTTCAACAGTTAAATGATTACATTGCCTTTCTTAACTCTTCCAAGTCACAAAAGCATTTTGAGATGAGACTGTCAATTGTCAAAAGATAACTTTAATGGTTTAGAGGGAAGTTATGTCTTTCTGGAAATAGACACAGTTGTGATTAGACTTTCAAAACTGTTCCTTCGCATACATTAGCTGCAGTTAACAACCCAATATCCTCGAATTCAGAAGATCCAAACCTCGGAGATCCAACAATCAATAAATAGCATGCAAACAAAGCACGACGAAGATTGTGGTTAATTACAAAAATCGAATGACAATACAAATATCTCAAAAATCAAATAATCAAATTTTAAAATTGGTCCTTGGATATGGGCTTAGGGCATTGACAGCATCTCTTTGCCCAAAATTCATGTCGCCTGAACTTCTCACACACCACCGCACGCAGTGGTTCTTGGTAAACGGAAACTCAGTTTTCCTACCAACTTTAAATTTTACAAGAATGTAAAGCTCAAAACAAGAAACAACTTTTTACCTACCATGAAATCAAATAGTAGAAATTTTTTCAGAATCGATTCGCCGCATATAGTGGTCCAACGAGGATGGGGTCGGATTTTACTCCTGGGATGATGGACTACAATAACCAGGTAGTGGCATTGGTTGTAGTTAGCCAATTCGCCAGAAAAAGAGGAAAGGTAGTGGGAATCGCAATAGGCGTACTGTTAATTGTAGATCGCTGAAACCTTAGAATTTTGAGGCCTCGCACTGCCACGTGTTGTGGTTTATCAAGGTGGTTCTTATGTAAGCTTTGTAGAGGAAATTGAGACCTTCAAGACTGTGGTGATAGCATCGACCAATTCCACCAAACATGGTCAGAATTCCCGTCGAAAATTTGCAAAGGTCACAGGTCAGTGGGTATGGATTTTTGGGTAGGTGTTATATTAGTTGGGTTTTCAGAAATGGAAATATTCTATTTTTCGAAATCTCTAGGTTTCCCAAAAAAGGAAACTTTCTATTTATAGTAAGTGCAATATGGCCAGAATGCCCCTCACTTTCAAGGTTCGCAACTTCATTGTTCAACTCAATTTGCGAATGGTTTTTGCCTAAACTTTCGTGACACCAAACTTTATCCATCTATTCTAAACGCACCTCCAAATCTATCAAAGTGAATTTAAGATGATCAAAACACCTCTGAAATTATTTTTTCCAAAATTATAAAATAAATAAATTTAGAACGGGATGTCAAAACTATTTAGTTATGGACAATACTTGGGTAAACAATTTGCAGTGACCAATTACGTGGCTCAACAGGCTTATTACATATGTCATGTAACAATTCTCCCAAGCATTAGCTATCAGTAAAACCAAACACTGCATCTCAGCGGCCCTCAATCTCTCCCTTCGTTTGCCGACCCCGACCCCAACCTCGCATAATCCCTCTCTTCTCCTGCAACCATCTCCAATATGCGTTCTTTCTCCACTTTTGTTGATGCCATGGTAGATCCGGCCATCAAGGGTTCATCGTCTGCCCAACCAGCCATGTCTCTCTCAACAACACCTATGGAAGATGGAGGAAGAAGAAAGGTGTTTTGTCACGTGTAAAAAGGGTTTTTGGTTACAGAGATAGCAAAATGTTGGAAGAGAATTAAGATGAAAGATGTTTTAAGGTTATTGGACCAGAAAACAACAAACTTGGGTTTTTCAAGAGTTTTTCAGTGTGACTAGAACACCCGGTACACCATGTGTCACTATACTAATGGTGGAATATGTGTGCTAAAAAGTTAACAACTTGGCCTTTATATAAAAACATTTGGTATACCACCCATGTTTCCGTCACAACAAAAAATTTCTCGTACTGACAGTACCCAAATATTATCCTTTAGTTATTATACACTATGGCTTTTTTATTCTTCGATTATGCATCTACTTCATGCTTGTTAGTACTTATAAGTGGCGTTTCTTTGAGAATGCAAATTGTTAATAGTTTAGCTATTGGCAACGTCTAGTTGGATGCAGTCAAACAATTGAGGTGCTAGCAACCTAGCTAGTCATATATATGCAATCTTATCTTTACATTTCTTTAATACAAATATATTGGAGGTGAGAGAAATTGAACTCAAGACTTGAACTTAGCTAACAAGCGCCGTACATCTTATCTTTAATATTATTATTTCTTGTTTCTTTCCTTAAGCAAGGATTAATAGTATTCCAAGTTGTGATAACACACTAATTATAATATTCTATATTGTATTCAAACTATAGACATCTTGAAACTTGTTCCATCAAATATGGAGTAGTGCCAAATGACTTGGATATACAATTTATTATTATTCTGGACTTTTCCCTAAATACCATTAGTTAAATAATTGGATAAATCAAAGGAAGAAATTAAAAAATTAAACTCAATAAAAAAAGATTACCAGATATTGTTATTACTATTGTAGGCTTATTTAACTTTTCTATCTAAGGAATAGAAAGAGGGAGGCCGGTGGTAGTGAGAGCGATAGGATAGAGATTCAATTATGAGGTGTGTGTTGTATCACCCCCATTGTGCCTTTATTTATAGTAGTAGGATAAGTAAAATCCTTACCCTTTTAGGATTACAACTCTTAATAAGTAATCAACTCCTAATAGGAATATAAGACATATTCCTCGATCTACTAGGATTTACAGAATCACATTCCTATTCTAAATATGGTTGCATAATCTTTGAATCCTCTGAAGAAACTTAGGGAGGTTGTGAATAATCTTTGTAATCGAGGGTTGAGTATTCAACTTCCCTAAAGAGCACGCTTTACAAAGAAATTCAAAACCATTATCTTCAGTGGTTTCAACATGATATTGATTATCCTAAATACCTCCAAAATTCAGCAACATTCTTCAGGACGTGGAGAATAAAGTGCCTTTTTAATGGTTAAGACAGTACCATTAGACAACATGATACGAGCCTTTCCGTATCCTTCAATCAAGTTGGATGGGCCTGAAAAAGTTGTCGAAGGTGCTTTCTTGGGTATAAAGTTAGTAAAATAATGTCGCTCACTCAAGATGGTGTGTGTGGTAGCACTATCAGCCAGACAACTAACTTCCCCACTAGACATACCTAGAAATAAATTGATCGAATTGGTCACATGCATAAATATAATTCCATTCATTCAATTAAGCAATTTGAGAAATAATATCCATAAAATAACAATCCATAATTCAAAACAAACCAAAACCAAACAAATTATTCCAAAGACTTAGAAAAATGGTTCAAAATCAAACCATAAACCTAGAAAAATAGGGGAGAGGGCCGGCCACTCTTAGTAGGTTTGGCCACTAGGGGTAAAACACCCTAAAACATGTCTAATTTATTTGTCCATAGGCATTGACGCCTCCTGAAAATCTGATATCTCCATGGATGTAGTAGCATCTTTCGGAATGATACTTGGCAATAGCCTTGGGGTTAGCTTGGCATACGCTTGACCAATGCTCCTATGATCCACAGTGGTAGCATATGTCCATTTTAGTGGAAACTGGTTGAACGGTAGTTTTTCCTTTGTTCTTGAAGTTCGGGGCCTTAGGTGCAAATGGTGGACAATGTTGGGTCACATTTCCTCCCTTGGGTGGGCCTTGATTCTGTGGATCTTGCGCTCGTGGTGGGGCTTGCCGCCCATTGCCATGACCATGACGATTCTTTCATCATTTGTGGCTACTAGAATTGGTCGTGTGCGCTTCAGGCCTGGCGTTAAAGCCAGTCAGTCGAGCTTGATGATTCTTCATCAAAAGCTGGTTTCACTTTTCAGCAAGAAGTAAAACAGAGATCAAATCCATAAATTTGGTGAATTTCTGAATTTATATGCCCTATAGTGTTGCTGCAAGACAATATTGGTGGCATGAAAGGTCGAATAAGTCTTCTCCAGGAGATCTAATTCGATTAGTTCCACTTTACAGAACTTCAGCAATGATCGGATTCTACAAACTTCAGAGTTGTATTCATTCACGGACTTAAAGTCTTGGAAGTGAAGATGCTGTCAGTCATGTCTTGCTTTAAGCAAGTATATGTCTTTCTGGTAATTGAAACAGTCGGCTAGAGCAAGCCAAATGGTGCGTGGGTCCTCCTCAGCGAGGTACTCTGTCTGCAGTGCATCATGAATATGTCTTCGAATGAAGATCGTTGCAGTAACTTTCTTATCTTCGTCAACAAGTTTGTCGTCGGTAGGTGCCTTGATGGTGGCTCTAATACCTTTTGCAATGAGATGAAGATTCATGTCTTGAACCCACTTCAGGTAGTTTCTTCCAGATACTTCCAGAGCGGTGAAATTGAGATTGTTCAAGTTCGACATGTCCCTAAAATAGATGATACAACAAAAATGTGATTAGTCATGCAGTGATCCATAGACATATATTGTAGAACATTCAGGTTCTATAGACATGTATTGGTTTAATTTAAGCATGAACACTACAGGTTTCATGTGGTAAGTTTTGAATGAAAACTTTAGGTTTTGAAGGCACTAAATATGAAACTACAGGTTCAATTTAGTTTTATAAACGATTAGTTCATAAAGGAGAAGTTCCTGCAAGAAATACAAAATGCAATATGCTGACTTAAGTGTAGTGGATTTGAGTTTCTTCGGGAACTCAAGTGTGAGAGCTTCGTTACTACAAAAGTATGTCAACGGTTCAAAGTAAAAAAATAAATTATTGAATCAATAATGTCCAAAAGTGATCTTCAGGTCAATAATTTTGGATTCAATTATCAGATTAATGGACTACTATTCACTTTTAATTAATTCAATAGATCGGGATCAAACAGGGTTGATCATGGAAGCAAAATAATGCCAAAAATTAGCATTGGGTTCGAAAAACCATAGCTCAATGGTATTTGGGTTGGGGTGCCGTGAGTAAGGCAAAGCCCTAAAGGCTTTTGGGCTCAGGGTTAAGGCTGCAAAAGTAACCCACATGTGGCTGCAGGCCACAAAACGAGAGATAGGAAGCCAAGCAGAAAGCTGCTAGCGTGGTTGGGCCGAGACCAACGTGTAGGAGCAAGCCAAGAGGCTTGCAGGTGTGCGAAGAAACCCCATTTGCAGCTGGGTTTCGACTTTGGGCCACAACAACTAAGCCGAGCCCTATAGGCTGGCTGATAGAAACACAGGCCGTGGCAAAGGCTAAGCCTAGGAGCACAGCTGCTGGCGTGGGTCAAGACTGAAGGACCAGCCTCGCATGCGCTGGTGTAGGTTGGGGCTGTAAGCCCGTGGTAAGAACCAAACCAGGCATACGACCTAGTTGTCCATAGTATGCAGTGAAGCCCAAAGGCTTCGGTAAAGGTCCAAGACGTCAAATGACATCGTGTCAAGGGGGTCTCTATGCAGCTAGGCTTCAGGCCAGCGCGGTGGTCCTTATGGTGGTGCTGCAGCGATGGTGCTGCAAAAATCCCAATTTCCTTTCTCTTTTTCGAAAAACCCTAACATGCTTCTAATTTATTAATATTCTTTGACTCACAATTCCACATAATAATTTAATTGCGTAATGCATGAAGTGCATATATATATATATTGACAATTATATGAAACATATACAATATATATATATATATATATATATATATATATATTGTAAGGAAAATATAAACATAGAGGGGTTCATGCATCATGGGGAATGTTTTCATGCTTCGTGGACGTTTCAAATATCTTTCTTTATTTTAAGCGTATTTGATTAGCAAAAAATAAATAAAAGCCTTTGAATTTTGTGGAAGATAGCCTCCTCCTATGATCCTTCAATTCCTCAGCTTCTGGCAAGAGCGTGTTGTAACGTGTTGTAGGCCTATTTAACTGAGCTATCTAAGGAATAGAGAGAGGAAGGCCGTCAAAAGTGAGAGAGAGAGGAGAGAGATTTAATTGTGAGGTGTGTGTTGTATCACCCCCATTGTGCCTTTATTTATAGTAGTAGGATAGGTAAAATCATTACCCTTTTACGATTATAATTCTTAATAAGTAATCAACTCTTAATAGGAATATAAGAGATTTTCCTAGATCTACTAGGATTTACACAATCACATTCCTATTTTAAATATGACTGCAACAATTACATGTTTATAACAGCTCCCTCATCTTACCTATTTGACAATTTTTTGAAGGAATAAATTAAAAGTTATTAAACTATAAGATATTAGTAGTGATTAAAGTCTAAAACATAAAAAATAAATTAAAAAAAAAAAATAAATAAATATAAATAAAAATGGCTAGTTGGATTTGGTCCAACACCAAGAAATAATAGGTGATAAGAATAGGCAATAAAAATAATGAAAATATGCAACCCTAGAAAATAAAAGAATAATGAGAATAAGCCAACGGGGGTGACATTGGCGGGCGGCTGGAGGGTAAGGGTTGACTTGATCCAAGTGGGAGACATGGCCACGCAATCCCCATCCATAAGCATACGGCCTTGTACTTGCTGGATGAGGATTTTTTTTTTTTAATTCTATTTGTGAAGATTCGGGGAATCAGTTTATCTGAATTATTCATTGTATTAAATAGTATTTAAATAAAAAATTTTAAAATAATTTCTACGTACATGATAAGTGATGAAAGATAAAATGAATTGATATTTATGATTCTTATAAAGAGAATCCGAATATAATCTTATTTCGTACTTGCTCACAAACATCATACACACGTGTCAGCTAGTACTTTCACCTACTCCCTCCCACTCCCTTTCCTTCCGTACGTTCTATATAGTCCCTCTTTCTCTAGAAATATATTCATCCCCAATTTTCTTTCCTTCCAAACAAGCACGTAACTAACACAGCACAAACACAAACGCCTCACTTTAGAAAATTTCTATCTTTGATTTTCTGTTTTCTCTCGGGAAGGAATTGAAGAATCTTTCTCGGGTTGGTGAAGATGATGTACGAGCAGCAGCAGCAAATGAGAATGGACACGAAGAAAAAAGCTGCTAATGAGAGGAAGAGATCGATAGATGAAGAGAGGCTTGAGATAGTGGATTTGAGTGGGATGTCTCTTGATGCCCTTCCCAATCCTTCCCTTAATTTGGGGGCTATTTGCAAGCTTGATCTTTCCAATAACAACCTTCAGGTATTTGAGATGAATTGTAGATATGCTTCCATCTCCATCAGGGAGAAAATCTTGTATTTATACGTCCAATTCTCACAATCATCTACCTTGTAATTAATCTGTATCGGTACATCACGTCTTAAAGGGTATAATATTCCTTAAAAAGAATTGATCTCACAACTATATATCAAATCTCATGATTTTGATCACGCAATAGGTAGTTGTGAGATCTTTACGTCGTCCATTGAGAGTACAAAGGGTACAATGTTAATAATAATTTGTGTATCTGCACGTTGGGGATTCATATGAGAGAGGTTCTATTTAGAGTTCGATTCTTGAACGAATTTGTATATACAAATTTTTTATATATAAAAATTTGTTTTGATATTGTCTCTTGGTGTAAATTTTGCAGAACATACCAGAATCCTTAACAGCAAGATTATTGAACGTGGTAGTGTTGGACGTGCATTCAAATCAGCTGAAATCTCTTCCAAACTCAATTGGTTGTTTGTCCAAGCTTAAGGTTCTCAACGTTTCCGGAAACCTTCTTTCATATCTCCCAAACACTATCGAAAATTGCAGGTTCGTTGTCATCTCTTCCTCTTCCTCCTTCCAATTAAATTAAGAACAATTTCATTAATGAATGCTTCATATAAATGTATATACAAGCGTTATGCCTTTTCTTTTTGGGTTAACACAAGCGTTATGCTTTATTTATTTGTTAGTGATTTTCTGAAAATTAGGATCATTAAAAACAATAAAATTTGGAATGTACCTGAAAGAATTCCCTTAATTTAATGGAATATTCTGGATGACTATATATACTAGTTTGTAGGATAAGTGTTCTCCATTTGTTCAGTGAAAATTCCCATTTTAAATGGCAAGTTATTGAAAAAAATAGTCATGTAACTTGAAATTAAACAAAATATGGAGGACTAGAGGGGCCAGTAAATTAATTTTTACATGCATTTTTCTTTCAATGCAACCGATCTTAAAGTGAATCTTTACCTAACCTCGCGGTTTGTTTTTACATGCATGACCGATTAAAATTTTTGAAACCTGCGATGTAATTAATAAATTTCTTATTATACATATGCAAACTTTTTTAAACATTAAAGTAATATATTGTACTCCTAATATATATCAACGTGTTCACCGTCTTCTGATGTCATCCCTTCTTTTATATTATTGGACCCCCATTGCGTCATGAAATTAATTCACAGGTAAACCAGAAAATTAACATATCTATTCCTTATCATGATCAAATTTGATATTGAATGTAGGATAATTTTGGATGCGGTCCTTATTTATCAACGTTCTTTGATTGAAATTTTGTTGATTTTCGATTTTTTATTAAAGTCCCTGAAATTAATGTAATAATGCATTTCTATGTAGGTTGTTATAATTTTTAAATTAAAATTTGATATTTGTAGTTATTTATATTAATGAGATTTTAAATAAAATCCATAATTTGTTGAAAATATTTTAAAAAATATATACTTAAATAAAACCCATGATTTGTCATTACTTGTATTAATGACATTTTACATATGAAAAATTGGTAATTTGTATATGATACATTTACATACAAAAAATTGGTACATTTTATACAAAATAAAGGTGATACATTTTATATAATGGGTACATTTCATATAAAAAATACAATGGGTAAATTTTACACAAAAAAGAGATGGTACTTGCAAAAAAAAAAAAAAAAAAATGGGCACATTTTACATATAACAAAGTGGTACATTTTTAAAGACAAATGGGTACATTATTAATAAATTATGGGTACAAATAAAAGGTCAAAAAAATATGGACACAAAAAGAAATTAATATATGGGTACAAACTAAAACTGAATAGAAAATTGGCACAATTTAATAAAAAGGGTTGCAAATTAAAATGGGTACAAAATAAAAATAAACATATATGATACAAAATTTAGCCATAAATATAAATATATCAGATGTAACGTTTCTAACACTAAATGAATAATTTATAAATAAAATTTAATTATCTTGACATGTAAAATTTTTTATTATTTAAATAATTAATGATGTTTATTAAAACCAAGGACCTTGATTAAAAATTAAAAAGGAATAAGGTTTCAATCAATACAGTTGAAAAAAGAGGGATGAAAACTTAATTTCTCCTTGAATATAATTATTAAAGAAACCATAGTTAATTTAATTCATAGAACATCGTGTTAATTTTCTATTTTTTTTTTCTTCCAATACTAGACGTACGTTGTTTTATTGTAGTTGTATATATATATTTTTCTTGTCCTAAAGGAGCACTTCCGGTTGAGTATAAGGGACGCAAAACAGAAATCTCTAGTACTTGAGTGTGTACGCCTAAACTGAGCAGTCAACAATTTGTTATTTCCCATTAAAACTATAAACATTTTTGGAAGTACGTCTTGATGCGGTGATTTTTTTTTTTTTTTTTTTTGTCTCGTAGGAACCAAAGGAATGGTGTAGAGAACTTGCAACAAATAAGTCAAAAGTATAATTCATGATCACATTGAAAATTCTAATAACAGTTACACGTATCACGCATGCAAAGAAAAGTAGAACCCTTTCACCAAAAATAAAAAATAAAAAGACAAGTAGAACCCTATATACAAGAGTACAATCGTAAAACTAAAGAATACAAGATGGTCTAAACACTTAATGAGGACATTTTTGCGTGCACTCGGAATGTCGGCAAATGATGTATGATAATATAAGTAGAGAGATTATTATGACATTTATTTCTTTGAATACATTGAAAATTATGTATGATATGACATTTAATGTATTACTTTGTGTTCTGAATATATTGAAAATTTTCTATTTAGTGGTCTTACAAATGAACAAAAAAAAAAAAACCATTTTTCTTATAGGGGGAGACAAATTCACATAGATAAGGTTTCATTTGAGAGATTATACAACACAGTTCAATAGTAGGGTTTTGATGTGGTTTATACATGTGCATCAAATTGTGGATTATTGTTAAAGCAAATTGACTTAGTTGTGGTTTAACAATTACTCAGGTCAATAGAAGAGCTGAATGCCAACTTCAACAAGCTGAGCCACCTCCCAGACACCATTGGTTTTGAACTTAATAACCTCAAGAAGCTATCAGTGAACTCCAACAAGCTCATCTTTCTACCACGCTCCCTCACCCATCTTACGTCTCTGCGCATACTCGATGCTCGTCTCAACTGCCTCAGGTCCCTTCCTGAAGATCTCGAGAACCTTATCAACCTAGAAGTTCTCAATGTGAGCCAAAACTTCCAGTACCTCGAAATCCTACCATACTCCATTGGCCTCCTCATGTCTCTTGTTGAATTGGACGTCAGCTACAACAAGATCACAGCCCTACCAGACTCCATTGGATGCCTCAAGAAGCTTCAGAAGCTTATTGTGGAAGGAAACCCTATGGTTTCTCCTCCTCCTGAGGTGTTCGAGCAAGGGTTGCATTCAGTGAAGGAGTACCTTAGTGAGAAAATGAATGGCGGCCACAAGACTCCTCTCAAGAAGAAGTCTTGGATGGGAAAATTGGTGAAGTATGGCACGTTCAACGGGGCCAACCGAAGCAGACCGCGAGAGGAGAGAGAAGGGTTCATCATGCCCGAGTACCGGTCATCAATTGACGGCCTTGCTTCACCGAGGTATATGGGGATGTTCTCACCTCGTCGCCTCTTCTCTCCCCGTACTTACTTCACTCGGTGAAGGGTAAAAATGTTGAAAACAATTAAGAAAACGGCGTATGTTCATGAATCATGAGCCTTAGTACTCATGAGGATGGGGTTAATTTCTAGTGCGCGTATTTTTGTTTTTGTTTGGCTTGTAATATTGGTAATTCATGGCGTTGCACGTATGCATGTAGGGTTCATATACTTATAGTAGGATCGGTGGTTGTCTTGTGGGTAAGTCGTTTGAGAAGATCACGTAGCTTTGCATTAGAAATAGTTGCTAAGTTATAGGTCTCATATATGTAAGTATCAGTTATATATAGGTAATGGGGTATCTGTGGTTACATATATATTTATGCATGTCTAGTTTGTAAATAAATTTCATGGGCTTCATATACAGTTTTGAATATATATATATATATATATATATATATATATATATATATAATAACTGCAAAGGGAAGAAGATAATTTGCTTCCACATTTGAATGATTTGTCTGAAGGAGTAAATCCTCATTTTAAAGACAATTATCACCCTTCTTTTAGAAAGTTGTGAGACTTTTCTAGATGATCTTATGATAAGAAATTAACATCATTTACAAATTGGTTATAACTCTTATGATAAGTCACACATCATATCATACCCTTTTTTCTTTACACGCTTTTATAATACTCTTTGGTTATGTGTATATTAGTTTACCAATCTATTTACCTCCACACATCAAATACAAATACATATAATAAAGCCAATATCATCATGATCATATTCCAATATCTACCACTTAATCTTGATGATGATGTAAGATCTAGTTGGCTACACATATAGAATATCATTACCGAGTATCAAATCTTGAATACTCTTGACTTTCCAACTTTAGTTTACAAACATTTGTAAACTCTCGTCAGTCCGTTATTCGGCTTATGGTGCGCACGCTTTGACCACTAGTACTAAACATTAGTAAAGTGGCACTATGACTCTTTAACTGTGTTGAAATTTCGATCAAGTACTTCCTCCTAAGTCAATCCAAAGGCCTTCCTCAATACACCTTGTCAACGACTACACATTATGTGCCAAGATGTTATACATATTAAAACATGATGCATGCCTATAAACGAATTTTACATACAAGAAAATATGTTATAACTTTGTTACTTTGCTAGTTTCCTCAATCTTTTATCCGACTATTAATCAAATAAAGTCGCTTCACATTGTTCATTTCAGAAATCCTCAAAACCCATCGAGTGATGCCCATACCGCATGCCCCAACTACAACATCTAGATAATTCCAACTTGTACCACATGCTCCTCTAGATTTCCCTTCCAAGGAATCTAGTGGGCATAGGATCAGCCACCATCTCATCAGAGGGTATATGGTCGACTTTCACTTCATCCCTCATCACTATAAAGTCCATATAATGATACTTTACTTCAATGTGTTTTTTTTTATAGGAGCTTTTGATCCATTCCTTAAAAATTGTACTTATTAACATAAAATACATTGACATACTTCCTTGGGATACAACGTCTAGATGTATCAATAAACTTTTAGGCTATACTGCAGTATTTACCTGCTCGTACTGTAACTCAACTATGTTTCTTAATCAATCAAGAGGCGACCATTATGTTTTTATCAAAATTTCATGCAAAAATGCATCACAATAGAAAATTACATAACTAATACTTAGTTCAATAAATTTCATAATTTGAGTGTCTTCTAATTAATTCTCTTGACTCCTTGTCAATGTGTTTGATTAAAAACATAATCCTCTTCTTTGATTAAAAACATAAACCGAAACAAAGTTTAATTCCTTGAGTCTCCCACTAAAATTCAAAACAAGGTTTCATTTCTCGCACTCAATTGATCAATCTTTTCAAGATGAAAATTTTAATTAGCTTTTAATCTTTAAGATGATCAATTTCTCACTCTCCTAGTTCTAATCATTTCTATTAGAACCTAGTAGCACATTACTAACCATGTCATTGTTGTGATCACTAATTAGATCTCTCCCCTTGATCATTGACAATAGCATGAATTATATCATTGTTGTGATCACTAATTATATCTCTCTCCTTGATCATTGACAATAACATGAATTATATCTCTTCACTTGATCATTGACAATAGCATGCATGATCGTATAAATGTATCAAAGTACCTGTTTTTGTTGCTTTAAATAACAACAACAAAAACACATATACTCATATATATACCAACATGTTTTTAATAGCAACTGTGTACTAATTCACAAGTTAAAAAAAAAAAAAAAAAAAAAAAAACCTTGCGTGACGAAATTTTGCACAACGAAACACACATCGTTGTGCAAAATCACTTTGCACGACAAAACTTTAAACTTCATCACGCAAAGTCTTTACAAAAATAAATAAAATAAATTTTTTTTTTTTTTTAAATCTTTGCATGACGTAATCCAAATATTTCCTTGCTTAAACCAATTTATGTTCGTTTTTTATTTAATATTATATTAGAAATTTTAAAATATAGTTATTTTCATAAGTTTTTATTATTTTTTTAAAACCTTTACGTGACAAATATCAATATTTCATCGACTAAACCTTATTTACTTAATTTTTATATTTTATATTGTTAAACTATATTATTATTTATTTTTTTATTTTTATTTTTTTTGGCTCGATGAATACACATTTGGTCACCTAAACTTTATTTATTTTAATTTATTTATCTTTTAAATTGTAAAATAAAATTATTTTCTTTTTTATTATTGATAAAAATTATTTTTATAAATTTTGTGCGACGAACCAATATTTCGTCCCGCAAAATCCTTAAATTTGGGAGGGAGCCAAAAATGGTACATGGGATTTGTTTTTTTAAGACTTTGCGCTATCAATCCTTCGTCGTGCAAAACTTTGCGCGACCAACACTTTGTTGTGCCAAACTCTAAAAAATTTGGACGGGCACCAAAAATCGGATGCGGAAAATTTTTGTTTTTTTTTTAATTTTTTAAAGACTTTGGGTGACCAATAGTTTGTTGCACAAAGTGATATGGTTTTTAAAACCATAATAACTCATCCACAATTTTCTCAATGTCTTTCTCTATTCTCTTACCTCTCCTCTTTCTTTCCCTCTCCCCAAATCCAACCCTTTCCCTCACACTCATTCCTCTCACTTAATCTCTCTCCTCTCTCTTCACTATCTCTCACTCTCACTCACTCTCTCATCTCTCTCTTTCACTATCTCCTCTAATTCTCTCACACTTACTCCTCCCTTTCATTCTCACTTACTCTCAATCTTGCCAAAATGTACATTCTCCCCAAATTCTAATTTTTTTCATTAATATGTGTTTTTGGAGTTAATTTTGAGTTTGGTGCGGGGTTTGGGGTCGAGTATAGGGTGAGGTGACACACTCCGACTCAGAATGTCCGCTAGGAACCCAAATCGAGCCTTACTGGCCGACACCTGGAAGGTGATGAAGCCATGAGTGTGATAATGTAATAAATGTGAATAAATTAAAATCTAAAAGTGGTTAAGTATACGAGTGCACGGTGAGCGGGTCTGGACCCATTTCACGCGTGATACAGAGCATAAGTATAGTACAGTAAGGTAAGATAATTATTATACCATCATAAGAAGACATCTGTACTGAAAAGTGCCACGAATCCTCGTCGATATGGAACTCTGCTGTTAGAACCTAGAGGGGTACAAAAGTAGAAAATGTGAGTGAGTGAAACCAAACTTTTCAAACCAATTTCAATTACCAAAGGCAATAGCCCCTCGCCGTAACACCTATATAATTTCCCAGAAAATAGAATACATATCTATCTCAATCCCATACATGGCATAACAAAGTCCACATGAATATCATGCCATAGATCTCAATAAACATATATATCTCATTGACATGTTAGCCAGAGCCACCTCACGTGACCTGTACGGCTAAATCAATATCTCATCAATCAATGCTAGCATATAAGTCAGAATCACCTATAGTGACCTGTACAACTTATTCATATCTCATCAATTATTGTTAGCACATATAAGTCGGAGTCACCTATAGTGACCTGTACGACTTATTCATAGCTCATCAAATATCTCATCAATCATTGCTAGCACATATAAGTCGGAGTCACCTATAGTGACCTGTACGACTTATTCATATCTCATCAATCATTGCTAGCATATATAAGTCGGAGTCACCTATAGTAACCTATACGACTTATCCATAGCTTATCAAATATCCCTGCACACGAGTCAGAACCACCTATAGTGGTCTGTACGATAGGCTTATGCACCTACCTTGGATCCAAGGTGAGCGTAAGGTGCGAAAGGTGAAATCACGTGAAGGACTATGCCCTGGCCACGGGCGGAAGCACTAACACCGGAGTGCAGGTTTATGAGCTCTAAATGCATCCAATACCGCATGTACGATTCATAGGCAACCAGTACGACAATGTCGGAGTTGCCTATTACATAAATGTAGTCATGCCATAACCCCATCATTTCAACTAATACTATATACTCACCTGGTGTGTCCTGCGTTCACCTTTGTACTTCAAAGTGTTCACAATAATTAAGTGCAAGTAATATACATATGGATATACCAAGATGTAAATCTGAAATTCAACCATGTCATAATATTTCCAAATATATAAACATATATACAAATGGAATAAAATGCATAAGCTGTAACGCCCCACTCCTGAACTATTTACCTTCAGAAATAATTATTGGTGATAAACCCAACTAAACACTAGTTTAATTAACTATCATTACTAACTATTTTTCACTTCAATGTTACGATTCTTCACACATTGATTTATAACCAACATTTCACCACCAAAACATAAGGTTAATTCTCACATTTTTCACCAATCTCCCTCACATTGCTCAAATCCCCAACAAGGCTATTGTCCCAATTATTTAGTCTCAATTATTATATGGCTGCATCCAACGTCTCGTTAGACTACCTACGTACCCTAAACAGGGATCAAGTCATTCGTAGTTCACATTAATTATTTATACATACATGCATAAACCAATTTAGAAGCGTTTGTGGAACTCTCTATTATATAAATATGATAAAAAGGAAATGACCCACCCACCTGGAGTCCACGCTATGATTCACTAGCACGCACATCGAAGCGTTCCAAACGATTGGCGCCTATAACAATTATCGAATCACATCTCAGAACTCTTATCAATAGAATACATAATTTGCATAAGGCACGCCCTTAAAGATATTTTAAAATAGTTTGAGACTCATTGACCACAAGTCAATCGATGATAGGGTCCACAACACTGTATAACTCGATCCGGAAGATCCGCATATCAAATTTCCAATCCGCAATTTCTAAAGATCCACATTATGTTTCTAGAATAACATACTAAAATTTCATTTCGATCCAACGATCGGATTTCGGCCAATTTCCCAAACTGATTAGCGTTTAACGTTTTATTTTATTAACTTACAAATCCAATTCGGGAAGATCTGTACATCGGATTCCCAATCCGTAAGTTCCTAAATTCTTCAAATATTACGTACTACAATGTAACAAAGATTGGTAACGACCCAACGGTCGGATCGTCGATTCACATAAATACCTAATAACGTATTATAGAGAATTTAGGTTCCAACGATCAACCTACGTCATTCAAATATCAAAACTGAATTCAAGACATTCGACATAGCCTAAAATTAGCATTGGCGGCCCACTGGCCACGCACCGCCGTGGTGGAGGTCGGCCGCCCCGACTCGCCGGAAAATCTAACTATTTCCAAAAATTCTCAAACTTCACAGAAATGAAGATCTCAGTGAATGGAGCAACTTTCATACCTACCACGAAGACCAAAAGTGGACAGAAGATAGTTAATTTTGCCCACAAAGCCGGCGGGTGCCTAAAGCTTCCTGACGTCGATTCATCGTCTTCGGTGGTCCAACGGGGTCAAGATTGGTTGAGATTTTCTCCTGGGATGATGGGCTACAAAGCCCAAGTGGTGGCATCGGCCATTACTTTGCCGATTCACCAGAAAATTGAAAAGAGTGGTTGGAGCATTGTTGATTTTCGTCGACTTTCGTGGCCTCCAACCGCCATATACCGTGGTTAATCAAGGTAGTTCTTGGGTGAGTTTTGTAGAGGGGAATGAGAGCTTCAAGTTGGAGGTGGTGGCGTCGAAAAACTCCACTGGAGTTGGCCGGAATTGGCCTTGTAAAATGGGTGGTCACGCAAGGTTGGGCACGGGTGCACGGGAAGCTTTCCCTTTTTTTTTTTCTTTTCTGATTGGCTCTCACCCTCTCCCTCTAATTCCAATTGGTTCCTTGACCTTATGCTTGATTGGTTCTTCTTATTTGTGCCTAAAATCTGATTGGCCACTTTCCCACAAGGTGGGAATTCAAATTATTTATAACTAAACTTTAAATAACCATTTTCAAACGTCCATAACTGTACCGTTATAATCCGGACTCGGAAATGGCTTTCGCCTATGCGTTCACACCAACGAGTACTATGAGGATATGTTAAAAGAATAAGTCATACGTCTCTCTAGACGATGGTCAACGGAAGTCAAAATCTTTGCCTCTAGGGCATTTTCGTAAATTCACGCTTTTAAAATAAAATAAAAACGTAAAATTTGTAACGGGTTGTCACATGAGGGGTGGAGTTTGAGGTTGGATTTGGGGTATACCAATTTTAGGGGAAATTATGCCCCTTTTTTGGTATTATTTTATATTGTTTTTTGGTTTTATTTGACTTTTTTTTTTTTTTAATTTTTTTTAATAGAGAATTGTCGAGGACACTATCGAACCATATCCTCTACCACTACCACCACAATAGACTTGTATTAGGATTTTATTATTGTTCTTTGTTAATTTAGTGTACATTTTGAATATATTATACATATTGGATAATTTGATCACTATTTTTCATATGTAATTTTATTTTGAATATGTCAATTTAAATTAAAAAAATAAAATCATACAATTAAATTAAATTAAAAAGGTAAAAATTCGAAAAATCTTGAACTACCAAATATTTCGTCGCGTAAACAATTAATATAATTAAATTAATAGAAGAGAAATAATAAAACAAAAAGTCAAAAACCTTGCGCGACAAAATATTTTGTCGCGCAAACAATTAATTTTGTTGTGCAAATTATTAAATTAATTTAATTTAATTAAAAATTGCAAAACAAAAATCTTTGTGCGACGAAATATTTTGTTGCGCAAACCCTATCTTCACGAGCTTTGCACGACCAAAATTTTGTCATGTAAGTTTTTGCGTGAGGAAATTGTACTTTGTGCAACAAACTTATTTCTTCGCACAAAATGCTTTTTGTAGTAGTGATTATACACCTCAAAAAGAAATACATTATTCTTAGCCAATAGTAATTGTACTGAAGTAATTCACATGTATAATCAATTTCTTAGGCTTATCGTTATTCTTCGTTCAATATAGACAATTAATTTTTAAGTGTCCAACTTCACCGCGAAGGAAACAACTGCATTTCTTGCTCTTGTTGTGCGTATGGTCAAACTCTATAGTGCTTCTCATTGTTTTTGAAGATTTTGAGCTAGGGTCTTGGGACAATCTGTCTTTATTCTGCATGTTATTATGGGGATGGATCTTGGGATGCGTTTACTGATACAAATAAAGTCAAAGGCACGTATGGAGTGTGGTGAATGAGGATCCTTTTTGGATCCTCTTTGTGGGAATTCGGGGTTTAATCAAGTGTGTCCATTCATCGTACATCATGCGGTCAGTTTTCATTAAGACTATTTATTTTCAATTTAAAATTTAAAATTCAAAAAGATTTTTAACCGCATGATGTACGATGGACGAACTCGATTGATTGATCATCTGGATCCCCACAAAGAGAATCCGGAGATGATCATATTCCGAGTGTGGTCACCTAGTTGGTGCAAAAAATAATATTCTTTGAAAGATAGGACAAGAGAAGATCATTTTCCTGAAGAAATTAATGTTCAGAAATAAATCAACACTCTTGAAGATGAAGAGGAAATAACTAACCAGTTTAAAGTTGATGAAGAGAGAACCGTTAAAGAGGCACAGACACTTGATGAAACACATATAACAACAACAACAACAACAACAACACAACAACAATAAAATCTTATTCCATTAAGTGAGGCCGGTTGTGTGAATCATAAAGCACCAATGTGCTCAGTTTTGCATCAAGTCTTCTGTTAGCTCTAGATGCTTCATGTCTTCTTAAAGTCTCTTTCCAAGTCTTCCTAAGTCTTCCTCTACCCCTTTTTCCATGAGCCTGTGTCTCATAACTGTAATTCCTAACCGGAACATCTATAAGTCTTCGGTTCACACGTTCAAACCACCTAAACCGATTTTCTCTCATCTTATCTTCAATTATGGCCACTCATACTCTACCTCGGATATCCTCACTCTTAATCATGTCATTTCTTGTTCCTTTACACTCATTTTGCACTCATTGATGCTTGACCGCCCAATATTGCCTGGCATAAAGCATAGTTGTCATCCTATAAATTTTTCCCTTGAGTGGCATACAACAGTTGCACAATACACTCGATACATTGTTCCACTTCATCCATCCAGCTTGTATTCTTCGGTTGAGATCGCCATCTAATTCTCCTTTTTTTTTTTTTTTGCAAGATAAAAAAAGTATTCACTCTTTGGTACTTCCTAATCTCCAATTTTCACCATATCTTATTTGGATCCAAATTCCTACTGAACATGTACTCCATATACTCTGTCTTTGACCTACTTAGGCGAAGACTTTTAGATTCCAACATATCCCGCCAATGGTTAAGCTTCACATTTACTCCCTCATGTGATTTGTCTGTCAACACTATATCATCTGCGAAAAGCATAGACCAAGGGATATCATCTTGAATATTTTTCGTTAACTCATCCATTAATAATAAAAAAAGTAAGAACTTAAAGCTAACCTTTGATGTACCCCATAATTATAGGAAAACTTTGAGTTTGTACTTCATGATTCTTTCACTAGTACAAAAACACACTTGCGTCATAGGACTTTGCACAATGGAGCAAATTACGTTGCGCAAGTACATTTTGCGCAACGTTGACAACCAAGCGTCATGCAAGGACATTTTGCGCAACTAGACTTTGTGCGATGATGACAGCCATCACGTAAAACTGTTTTGTACGACGATGATTCACCTTCGTCACGCAAAATTGTGTTGCACGACGATGATGGCAGCCATCTAAATGGTTTTTTTTTTTGCGATTTTGGTGTATGCGATCTCGAAGTATATACCAACAACTTTGACGGTTCGATCATTGAAACTAGTTTCATAGAATGCGTATCCCATCAAGTTCAATGGTATATATATTTATTAAGTAGCTTTAAATTTATTTATTTTGTTATAACTCTTAACAAATTAAATGGTATATATATTTATTAAGTAGCTTTAAATTTATTATTATAGTTCGAATCAAGTTTTTGTTAGAAAAATGTCACATCCCGGCCCGGGGCGGATCACTTCACGGGCCCGCTTCACCACCGTAGCACGATATTGTCCGCTTTAGGCTTACCATTCCTTCACGGTTTTGTTTTTGGGAACTCACGAGCAACTTCCCAGTGGGTCACCCATCATGGGATTGCTCTAGCCCCCTTCTCGCTTAACTTCGGAGTTCCCATGGAACCCGAAGCCAGTGAGCTCCCAAAAGGCCTCGTGCTAGGTAGAGATGTGAATATACATATAAGGATCACTCCCCTGGGCGATGTGGGATGTCACAATCCACCCCCCTTAAGGGCCCGACGTCCTCGTCGGCACACCACGGCCAGGGTTAGGCTCTGACACCAAACTGACACACCCCGATCGAGATCAGGGCATGCTGGCCGTCACTTCCACGTGACGGCCAGCATGCCCTGATCTCGATCGGGGTGTGTCAAAAATGTATAATTGTGTTTTATGTAAGTAAAAAAAAAAAAAACCAAAAAAAAAGGAGTAAAGTCACATTTTCAATAAATTTTATAATAATTTTTCTTGAAAAAAAAAATATAACTTCTGTGACATCACAATGGGGTCGTTGCGTAACCATATTTTGCGCGACATAACAACCAATGCGTTATGCAAAAACTGTTAATGTGACTCACCAACCAATGCATCATGCAAAGGGTGTTTGCATGACAAACAAACTGCGTTGCGCAAAGGGTTTTTGTGGTCAACTTGTGTAAATATTTTAAATTGACGATCGAATTCATTCATTGTATTCATATAGGATCAAGGAGTGTAGCTGTAAAAAATCAACAAAATCAGAGTTAAAATAACCGTAAAATTGTGATTTTTCATTTATAATCGCCGAAAAGTTTTGTCCCGTTACTTGATATTTGAATGTTTGTTTTTTTACGATTTTTTGCATATGCGATCTCGAAGTATATACAAACAAGTTTGATGGCTGGATCGTTAAAACTAGTTTCGTAGAATGCGTATCCCATCAAAACAATAGATTCACTAACACTTAAGAGTTTATTTATACTTTCACTAAGGATAACATAAGATTTTGTGGTATCCACTTGGGTAAATATATTAAATTGAAGATTGAGATCATTCATTCTATTCATATAGGGTCAAGGAGTGTAGCTGTAAAAACTCATCAAAATCGGAGTTAAAACTACCGTTAAATCCTGATTTTTTGTTTATCATCGTCGAAAAGGTTTGTCCCATTAGTTGATCTCTGAATGTTTGTTTTTTTCGATTTTTGGCATATACGATCTCGACGGATATATGAACAAGTTTGACGGTTGGATCGTTGAAACTGGCTTCATAGAATACGTATCCCATCAAAACAATAATTTCACTAACACCTAGAGTTTATTTATACTTTCATTAAGTATAATATAAAGGTTTTGTGGTATCCACTAGTGTAAATATTTTAAATTGAAGATCGAATTCATTCATTGTATTCATATAGGGTCAAGGAGTGTAGCTGTAAAAAATCATCAAAATCGGAGTTAAAATAACCGTTAAATTGTGTTTTTTCGTTTATAACTGTCAAAATGTTTTGTCCCGTTACTTGATCTCTAAATGTTTGTTTTTTTCGATTTTTGGCATATGTGATCTCGAAGAATATACAAACATGTTTGACGGTTGGATCATTGAAACTAGTTTCATAGAATGCGTATCCCATCAAAACAATAGATTGACTAACACTTAAGAGTTTATTTATACTTTCACTAAGGATAACATAAGATTTTGTGGTATCCACTTGGGTAAATATATTAAATTGAAGATTGAGTTCATTCATTCTATTCATATAGGGTCAAGGAGTGTAGCTGTAAAAAATCATCAAAATCGGAGTTAAAACTACCGTTAAATTGTGCTTTTTCATTTATAACCGTTGAAAATTTTTGTCCCGTTACTTTATCTCTGACTGTTTGTTTTTTGCGATTTTTGGCGTATGCGATCTCGAAGTATATACAAATAAGTTTGACGGTTGGATTGTTGAAACTGATTTCGTAGAATGCGTATCCCATCAAGTTCAATGGTATGTGTGTGTGTGTATATATATATATATTTATATATATTTATTTATTTATTTATTAAGCAACTTTAAATTTATTTATTTTGTAAGTATAATACTTAAGAAATTGAATAGTATGTATATTTATTAAGTAACTCTAAATTTATTATTGTAGTTCGGATCGGAATTTTGTTAGAAAAATATATTATTATGGGTTTTATGTAAAAAAATTGAATTTGAAGGGACTAAAGTCACACTTTCAGTAAATTTTATAATAATTTTTTTTTAAAATATAACTTGCTCCGCAATGGGGTCGTTGTGCAAAAACACTTTGCCTGACGTTAGAATGTACACCTGTGTCGCACAAGTTGTTAAAATTGTGGCGGTCCAATTGTAAAAAATAGGCACTTATTTTGAATTTTCCCAAATTGCTTTGGACAAAATGGAAAAGAGTCATTCCTCCTTATCTGACTACCTGATCTCGCCATTTCTCTCACTCCGTCTCACGTAGCCTTCCTTCCAACTGCACCAGCCAGCCTCCTCCTCATCCTTTCTCCTCATTCTCGTGTAGCCTTCCTCATCACCTTTTGATCAACCTCCAAGCCCCAACAGCTCTTCCATGACGACAAGGACTCCGATTCCTATTGCGTCAGGATTAAACATGAACTGGAGGACAACGACTCCGATTACGTCGTTATTAAGAACAAATTGGATGAAGACAATGCGAACGAGATCTCGGAGACCAGGCCGGTCAATCGTGGACGTCGGTTCGTGGTCGAGGGCGAGGATAGCGATGGGGATTGAGCTAATATTGAGTCAATGAGTGAGGAAAAGGAGGATCAAGTACAGGAGTTGGAGGATGACGACGTGGTTGGGAAAGCTTTGCAGAAGTGTGTCAAAATATCGACGAATTTGAGAAATGAGCTCTATGAGAGTTCGGCTCCGGCGGTTTCTGATCGGTACGCTGAAGTGGAAGCTGCCTCTATGAAGATTGTTAATCAGGTGCCTTTTCTCACTTTTACTGAGCTTCTTGTGGTATGAATGACATGGAGTTGGAAAGCTCTTACTTTCACTCATTCATAATTGGCTAAAAAATTTGGTATTCCTTTGTTTCCAGTGTAATTAATGAAATAAGGAAAATTACAGGCCAATAGAATGTAGTTGCATAAAAGTATGGTTCTTTTATGTCATTGAGTATTACTTGCATGAAGGTTTTGTATTTCTTTTTAGTATGTGTTGAGAGGTCCTCATAAGCATAAAAACTTTCTATTGTTGTTGTTGGTGTTGTATCGTCTTTCAATTGGATTAGCAAGTGATGGTTACTGGTTATTTGTTGTAGGATGACATTATTGAGGCTTGTAGGTCTAAAGATTGCGATTTTCAACCTATTCTCAAGCCATATCAGTTGGTTGGTGTTAACTTTCTTCTTCTGCTGTATCAGAAGGGTATTGGTGGAGGTACTTTTTTTTTTGTTCGCTGTAAGCATAATTTTGATTTTACTTCTACTTTAGAAAGTAATTTCCTATGTAAAAATGTATGATTGTGATAAATTTTGATTCTCTAGACTCTGAGTAGTACAAGATCTTAAACTCTGTGACTAATAAATTCAGATCGTCGAATGGAATTTCATTAGTCATTTTAATACTGCATGATTTTGAAATGTTAAGCTTAAATGTTCTTAGATCACAATAGTTCAAAATTTTCCAACTGTATTGTTAAATTTATGAGGCTAAGTGCATATATGGCTTGGTTTAATCTCAATTCTAATTCATTACAGTTTAGTATCCTTTATGTTTTGTGCAGCCATTTTGGCCGACGAGATGGGTCTTGGGAAGACCATTCAGGTACCTGCATGTCCTTTCTCTTGCATATGCCAATAATATTTTCATATTTGGTTTGTAATATTTGTCCTTGTTGAATAAGCTATAAAATACTTGATGCTATTAAAACATTTAAATGATGACCCAGGTGCACATTTGATTGTATGCCTTGCTTATGTTTTGGAAAATTTGAGAAAGAGAACTTAAAAAGTGGTGCCCATCATGTAAGAAACCTAATTGGACTAAACTAAATTGTATAAGGAAGAAATGCAGTTGCCAATTGTTCAAACTGGTGGGAGTTGTAAACATGTAAAACTGCTTCTTATAATCAAGGAATATGTGGTGATTATGATCAGGAAACAACTTGCAATTTGAAACTGCAAATAACTGTGAAGAACCGACACTCCATGATAGATGGAAGTTGGCAAAGGTTATACTTATAAAATGACTCCCTGCTCACAAAGAAAAGGTTCTGAAAAAAACTAAGGTTTTAGTACCATTGGAACATAAGGTCTTGAGTGAGTAGAAGAGTTCTTGTGTATGATTAACAACCACTAAGGCTGCACCAGGTAAGTTTTTCTCATTACATTTGCTTGTGACCTAGCAAACCATGCTAATATGATTTGGGTTGTTCTTACATTTGGTATCAGAGCCATATTAGTAAGCCCTATGTCCGATGAATTAATAAGAAATACTAATGCTTTAAGCATGTATAAAATTCATATGATGATTATTGCAGCTTTTCTATAACACGATTAATTGTTCTAATGCCATATGTTGCTGCCAACGTTTTATTCACTGCAGGAAAAGGAATATATGGTTTGGAGATTAGACCACTATAAGCATTGCGCTTTTGTCATTCTAGAATTGGTAGTCATGGTTGCTTCAGTTTCACAAGTGATGATCGGTATCTGATTGGAATCGGTTTCTTGATATCTATTTGATATTCATGTTGCAACCAATATGCATACACTTGTAACAGGACCTCAATTTTTCTCCGAAAAGAACTTTTCTTCGAATAACATTCCGTGATATCAAACGTATCCTTAACCTTGAGATTTATCACTACTAATATATGTAGTATATGGCTGGGAACATACCTACATGTATGCTATCTGCCCCATTGTTTAAGACTTAGTCAGGTACTCATTTTAAATTATGAACAAAGACTTGATTTATTATGCAGTTAGCCTACTTGATCATAAGTCATTTGAATTACCTACACTAGTACAAAAACATATTTGCGCGACGGAGCAAATTTCGTCGTGCAAAGTATGTTTGCACGGTGCAAAACCCAAAACGTCATGCAAGGTGCCATTTGTGCGACGTTTTGTGCGTCACGCAAGATTTTGGCACCAAACCAAGAATGCTTTACCGCTTTTTTCCCACCTTTGTGCGATGAAGGTGTGCATTTGTTGCGCAAAACAGCTTTGTGCGATGAAGATTGCTGTCGTGCAAAACTGCTTTGTGCGACGAAGGTTCACCTATGTCGCACAAAGTTATTTTGCGCGACGAATGCACACCTTCGTCGCACAAAGTCAATGACTTTGTCGTATAACATGAGATTTTATGGTATCCACTTGTGTAAATATTTTAAATTGATGATCGAATTAGTTCATTATATTCATATAGAATCAAAGAGTGTAGCTGTAAAAAAAACATTAAAATCGGAGTTAAAATAACTGTTAAATAGTGATTTTTCGTTTGTAACCGTCAAGTTCAATGATATATATATATATATATATATATATATTTTTTTTTTGTATTAAGTAGCTTTAAATTTATTTATTTTGTTATAACACTTAAGAAATTGAATATATATATATATATATATATATATATATATATATATATATTAAGTAGCTTTATTTATTCTATTATAACACTTATGAAATTGAATGGTATATATATTTATTAAGTAACTTTAAATTTATTTACTCTGTTATAACACTTATGAAATTGAATGGTATATATATTTATTAAGTAGCGTTAAATTTATTATTGTAGTTCGGATCGGGTTTTTGTTAGAAAAATATATTATTGTCTTTTATGTAAAAAAAAAATTAATTTGAAATAAGTAAAGTCACATTTTCAGTAAATTTTATAATATTTTCTTTTTCTTTTTTTTTTAAATAAAATTTGCGCGACGTCACAATTGGGTCGTAGCGCAAACACACTTCACATGACGCACCTCCAATGTGTTACGCAAAGACTGTTTGTACGACGCACCAACCAATGCGTCACGCAAAGCTGCTTTGTGCGACGTAGGTGTGTTACGCAAAGACTGTTTGTACGATGCACCAACCAATGCGTCACGCAAAACTGCTTTGCGCGACGTAGGTGCACCTACGTCGCACAAAGCTATTTTGCACAATGAATGAAAACCTTCGTTGCGCAAAGTTAATGACTTTGTTGTATAACATAAGATTTTTTGGTATCCACTTGTGTAAATATTTTAAATTGGCGATTGAATTAGTTCATTGTATTCATATAGGTTCAAGGAGTGTAGCTCTACAAATTCATCAAAAATCAGAGTTAAAACTACCGTTAAATTATGATTTTTTTGTTTATAACCGTCGAACGGGTATGTCTCGTTACTTGATCTCTAAATGTTTGTTTTTTACGATTTTTGGCATATGCAATCTCGATGGATATACGAACAAATTCGACGGTTTGATCGTTGAAACAAATTTCGTAGAATGCGTATCCCATCAAAATGATAACTTCACTAACACTTAGTTTATTTATACTTTCATTAAGTATAACATAAAACTTCACTAACACTTAGTTTATTTATACTTTCATTAAGTATAACATAAAGATTTTGTGGTATCCACTAGTGTAGATATTTTAAATTGAAGATCAAATTCATTCATTGTATTCATATAGGGTCAAGGAGTGTAGCTGTAAAAAATCATCAAAATCGGAGTTAAAACTACCATTAAATTGTGATTTTTCGTTTATCATCGTCGAAAAGGTTTGTCTCATTACTTGATCTCTGAATGTTTGTTTTTTTCGACTTTTGGCATATGCAATCTCGATGGATATACAAATAAGTTTGACAGTTGGATCGTTAAAACTGGCTTCGTAGAATGCGTATCCGATCAAAACGATAATTTCACTAACACTTAGAGTTTATTTATACTTTCATTAAGTATAATATAAAGATTTTGTGGTATCCACTAGTGTAAATATTTTAAATTGAAGATCGAATTCATTTATTGTATTCATATAAGGTCAAGGAGTGTAGCTGTAAAAAAATCATCAAATGCGGAGTTAAAACTATCATTAAATCATGATTTTTCGTTTATAACCATAAAAAATGTTTATCCCGTTACTTGATCTTTGAATGTTTGTTTTTTGCGATTTTTGGCTTAAGCGATCTCGACGGATATATGAACAAGTTTAACTATTGGATCATTGAAACTAGCTTCGTAGAATGCATATCCCATCAAAATGATAATTTCACTAACACTTAGAGTTTATTTATACTTTCATTAAGTATAACATAAAGATTTTGTGGTATCCACTAGTATAAATATTTTAAATTGAAGATCGAATTCATTCATTGTATTCATATAGTGTCAAGGAGTGTAACTATAAAAAAAAAACATCAAAATCGGAGTTAAAACTACCGTTAAATCATGATTTTTCGTTTAGAACCGTCGAAAAGGTTTGTCCCGTTACTTGATATTTGAATGTTTATTTTTTGCTATTTTTTACATATGTGATCTCGACGGATATACGAACAAGTTTGACGGTAGGATTGTTGAAACTAGTTTCGTAAAATGCGTAAGTTCAATTGTGTGTGTGTGTGTGTGTATTAAGTAGCTTTAAATTTATTTATTTTGTACGTATAACACTTAGAAAAATATATTATTGTGGGTTTTATGTAAAACAAATTAAATTTAAAGGGAACAAAATCACATTTTCAGTAAATATTATAATAATTTTTTTTTTTTTTATAAAAATAAACACTTTGCGCTACCGCACCCACCCACCCAGCCTCCTCCTGACTGCACCCACCCAACCATGATCCTCCTCATCCTTCCTTTCGACTGCACCAAACCAGGGATTTATCTTTGCTTAATTCTTTATTTTTCTTCTTTCTAATGCCTTAATTTGAAGATTTTGGTATTTTAATTAGATTCAATTAGGAAAATTAAAATAGAAATTGGAGGTTTTAGTGTTAAATCGAATTTTATTTATTTTTGTGTGTTTTTGTTGGAATTATTTTAGTTTAGCTGCTTCATCACATGTACTGCTTTCTTTCGTTCTTGCAGCTGATTAGTATTGTGTTAAAGCTTGTATAATTACTAGCTCTGGGAAATTAATGGTTATTAGCTGATGGATTTTTCTACTACTATCATATGATCACATCTAACTAGTTGCATTGCATAGAACAACTTTCCATGAAATTAATGGTTATTAGGTGTGGACTATACTATAGTATAGTCCACAGGCATCCTTCTGTTTCAATCCAAACAGTTGCTTCTGTTTGTAGCTAGGACCCTGTCCTGAAACCAAAATAGAAATCGTTCAGAATTTACACGTTCTTTAAGTTGTTTAGATGACTTTATTTGCGGATAATTTGATGCAAACAAGGTTTTTTTTTATTCTTTGCAGAACATATCATTCAGTGATCAAAACATATAATTCAAAATTTGAAACCCCTGATTTTGCACTTAATGGCAATGCTTTCATTATCACAAGCTAACGTGTTAACTTCTTCCAAGAACATCTGCTGATGGTTATCAGCCAAAAGTAACAGAGCTATAGCCATTAATTTTTTTTTTTTTTAATCATCTCTATTATTATCCTACCATGGCTTGTTAAGTTAACGAGAAAAGTTGTGTTGTTAATGCATTCTAGAATGAGTATAGCTTTAATAGTTATAAAGTCTTCTCAGTTTCTAAGAGAACTTTGTGTTATAGTACAAAACTGTCGCCTGGATTTAAGAATCAGATGCAGTAAGTTTTGGGTGAAAACTAGTATGGTTGACATAGGAACTCAGTGAAAAATAGTAGGAATTGGAAAACCGGAGATAAAGAAAACTGAAAATTCATTAGATTATGCCATTAAACTCTTAATAGTAGTATGCTGATATGTTAAGGAATTCACTAAGACTAGTAAAAAATGAATTTTGTGCTTGATAGTTCGTACTAAGTTATTTGTTTCACCTGTTTATATTATATTATCAGAAATCTTGTTTTTGTAAGACTTCTAAAGAAAATTAAAAAAATCAGTGTAAGCAGTAGTTGTCATCAATCCACCTTTAGGTTGTGCCTTGCATGGCTCTTTCTTTTTCATTGGTCATACTATGAAGGTTCCATTGTTTTTCTTCTTGTTACAGGGAGTGGACGAGCTTCCATTGATATTTTCGTGAAGGTAGCAGGTTGCCTTGATTGTGCCGTCCGACATGATCTTCCACAGTTGCCTATAGATTGTAAGTAATGAGCTGATTAGTAAATAAGAAGTCTTGAATGTTATTTGTGTATGCACTTAATCTTTTGGAATGACAAGTTTGAGGTTCCAATATGTAAGGCTAAAATAGCCATGTGTAGTGATCCTAGAAATTAGCTAGATGTGTGGCTGAGATAAAATGTGATGTGTGTGGATCCAGCTAAGGCTAATAATCATGTACTACACGTGTGTGTGCTCAATTTTCCATTAAGAAAAATACATTCCTCTATGCAATTTCTGAGAGAGAAGAGAAGAACATTCATTCCTTTTGCATTCTTCAATCCTTTCTCTATCTCCATATTGTATAACTCAAATAAATCAAGAACACTAACATGGCCTCAGAGCCAGGTTCAATCATCTGAGCCTGGGCATAAATCTATGATCTCATTGAGCTGAATTGAAGCTCGGTGAAAGTCGCCGGAGACCCATTATCATCTGAGAAGAGAAATTAACCCGTTCGAACCAAAGATGTCTGGATCTAGAGGCTCAGAAGTGAGAACTCCAATTTTCTTTTGTGAGAACTACGAGTTCTGGAGAATTAAGATGGTAACAATCTTCAAATCTCTTGGGTTATGGAATCTGGTAGAAAAGGGGATTACAACCCCGCGACTCGAAAAAGAAGAAGATGAAGGATCATCGGAAAATGCAGTTGATGAAGAAATGACTAATGTGTTCATGAGGGATGCAAAGGCTCTAGGAATCATACAAAATGCAATCTCTGATCAGATCTTCCCTCGGATTGCCAACGCTAATTCAGCTAAGATGGCATGGGATCTGTTGTATAGAGAATACCACGGTGATGATTAGGTTAGATCGGTAAAACTTCAAAATCTTAGACGAGAATTTGAATATGCTAGGATGCGAGATAATGAATCTCTATCTGGTTATCTTACAAGGCTGAATGAATTGATTAATCAGATGAACACATTTGATGAATCTCTTTCTAATGAGAGACTTGTACAAAGGGTTCTGATTAGTCTAAGTAAACAACATGATGCTATCTGTTTGGTTATAGAAAATATAAAATGTTTGGAGAATGTAGAATTGCAAGAGGTAATTGCAATCTTAAAGAGCCAAGAACAACGGTTTGATCTGCACACTGTTGATACTACTGGGAAGGCATTTATATCTCTTTCAGTGAGTCCAAAGGAGCACAATTTGGTCTATCTCAGCTCCATAAGAACTGGAATTCTAAGGGCAAGAAATGGGATTCAAAACCCAAGTTTTAGCAGAAATTTCCTACTAGTTCTACACATAAGGCACAGTCAATGGGTCAGATAGTTACAAAACCACAGTGCAGGGTATGCTCTAAATTTCATTTTGGTGAGTGTAGGTATAAGGGGAAGCCTAAATGCTACAACAGTGAAAAGTTTGGACACTGGGCTAGAGAATGCACTGCAGGCAAATCAGTGCAAAAGGCAAACAGTGCTAATCAAGTAGAGGTGATAGGGAACTTATTCTATGCCAATAACACTATCTCTGAATCAGTTGTCAATGGTGAATGGTATATTGACAGTGGTTGCAGCAACCACATGACTGGAAATGAGAAGCTACTGGTTGATATAAGGACAAATGTGGTAGGCAAAGTACAAATGCCAACGGGTGAGCTTATGAATGTAGCTGGAATAGGCACTCTAGTAATTGATATTACCAAGGGCAGAAAATACATCAAGGAAGTAATGTATCTACCTGGATTGAAGGAGAACTTATTGAGTGTGGGACAGATGGATGAGCATGGGTATTATTTGTTGTTTGGAGGTAAAATGTGCAGTATTTTTTATAGTCTTTCACTGGAATGCCTTGAATTAAAGTAGAAATGAAGAGGAATAGATGCTATCCTTTAGCACTATTACCTAATGATCATATAGCCCTGAAAACAAGTTTGTCTCACTCTACTTGGACCTGGCACAAAAGGCTAGGCCATCTGCATCTAAGGGGGTTAAAACAACTCAAAGAGAAAGAAATGGTGCATGGACTTCCATACTTAGAAGAAGTTGATGAAGTTTGTGAAGGTTGTCAGCTTGGAAAGCGGCATAGAGAGTGGTTTCCAAAGAATCAGGCATGGAGAGCAAGCAATCCTCTAGAATTAATTCATGTAGATTTATGTGGGCCTATGCAAAATGAGTCCATTGCTGGTAACAAGTACTTTATGCTTCTTATAAATGACTACACAAGAATGATGTGGGTTTATTTTCTCATATACAAGTCAGATGCATTGAATTGTTTTAGAAAATTCAAATCTATGGTAAAGCTACAGAGTGGTTTTAGATTAAAATGCCTGAGAAGTGACAAAGGGGGTGAATTCACATCATGTGAGTTTAACAAGTTGTGTGAAGATGTAGGTATTCAAATACAACTCTCTATGGCATATACTCCACAACAGAATGGAGTTGTAGAGAGAAAGAACAGAACTGTAGTTGAAATGGCAAAAGCCATGCTTCATAACAAAGGATTACCTTACTATTTGTGGGCAGAATCTATACACACAGTTGTCTACATACTGAATAGGTGTCCTACAAGAGCTCTCGGAGATATAACTCTATTTGAAGTATTCAGTGATCGAAAACTAGGGATTGCACATCTTAGAATCTTTGGTTGTGTGTGTTATGTACACATACTAAGTGAGTTGAGATAGAAACTAGATGCAAAGAGTGCCAAAGGCATATTTGTAGGTTATGCAACCTGTGAAAAGGGGTACAGAGTGTATGAACCTCTCACTAAGAAGCTTATACTCTCGAGAGATGTTGTGTTTGATGAAAATGCAACCTGGGAATGGAAGAAGGTCTCTGAGAACTATGTAACTGTGTTCAATCATGATGAGTTATCTGAGATGCCTAAAGGTACTTCACCAGAGGAAACTCCTGAAGGTCGTGACTATGCTCAGTCACCAAGCTTGTTATCTTCTCATGAATCAACAAGTGATGTAAGTAGCAGCATGAGAAAGTCTCAAGCCTTTGATCACACTCCATTGAGGTGGAGAAACCTGGATGATGTTCTATCTCAATGCAATCTCTACATTATGGAACCTGAAAAGTTTGATGGGGCAGCTAAGGATCAATTATGGATGAAAGCTATGAAAGATGAATTGTTAATGATTGAAAAGAATGCAACATGGGAGCTAATGAACAGACCAACTAATAAACCTATAATTAGGGTTAAGTGGGTGTTCAAGACCAAACTTAACCTTGATGGATCAGTGCAAAAGAATAAAGCAAGGCTGGTAGCCAAGGGATATGCTCAGAAACCAAGTGTTGATTATAATGAGACATTTGCACCTGTGGCTAGACTTGATACAATTCGAACACTAGTGGCATGGGTAGCACATAAGAGTTGGAAATTGTACCAACTAGATGTCAACTCTGCTTTTCTGAATGGAGTACTCGAAGAGGAGGTTTATGTAGAACAGCCATATGGTTTTGTGATCAAGGGGAGTGAAGACAAAGTGTACAAGCTTCATAAAGCCTTGTATGGCTTGAAATAGGCACCAAGGGCCTGGTATAGTGAAATTGACTCTTATTTTGCTTAATGTGGATTTGAAAAGAGTCAAAGTGAGGCCACTCTATATACCAAAACCAGAGGAGAAGTAGAAATTCTGATTGTGTACACGAGGAATAGTCAACCAATGTTGGAAGAATTCAAGAGAGACATGATGAGAAAGTATGAAATGATAGATTTGGGGCTCTTGCATCATTTTCTAGGAATGGGAGTCATCCAAACACACACAAGCATTTTTATTCATCAAAGAAAGTATGTTGCATCTTTATTGAAAAAATTTGGCTTGAGTAAGTGTAAATCTGTTGCTACACCTTTGGTTATAGCTGAGAAGCTTAGCAAAGATGATGGGCAGTGATCCAGCAAATGAAGAACAATATAGGAAAATTGTGGGAAGTCTGTTGTATCTTACAACCACAAGACCTGATGTGATGTATGCAGCTAGTTTACTTGCAAGGTTCATGCACTGCCCCACAAACAAACACTATGGAACTGCCGAAAGAGTTCTCAGGTATATCAAATGAACACTTGACTATGGCTTGGAGTATGTGAAAGGAAGAAATGCAATCCTAATTGGTTACTGTGATAGTGATTGGGGTGGTTCAATTGATGATAGTACAAGTACCTCAGGATATGCATTCTCCTTTGGTAGTAGAGTTTTTTCTTGGGCCTCGATTAAACAGAATTGTGTTGCACTTTCAACTACAGAAGCAGAGTATATTAGTGCATCAGAGGCAACTGCACAAGACATTTGGCTCAGGTTTTTTTTGGAAGATTTTGGTGAATTTCAAACTGAGGCAACTTCACTTCAGTGCAACAATACTGCTACAATTGCCATTACAAAGAACCCTGTGTTTCACCAGAAAACTAAGCATATCGATCGAAGATATCACTTCATCAAGGATGCTTTACAAGAAGGAATCATTGATCTTGTTTGCTGTCCTACAAATGAGCAACTGGCAGATATCTTCACAAAGTTATTGGCTAAGGATCAATTCTGCTATCTCAGGGATAAACTTGGAGTGAAATCAGCTCAAAACTTAAAGGGGAGTGTAGAATTGTAAGTAATGAGCTGATTAGTAAATAAGAAGTCTTGAATGTTATTTGTGTATGCACTTAGTCTTTTAGAATGACAAGTGTGAGACTCCAATATGTAAGGCTAAAATAGCCATGTGTAGTGATCCTAGAAATCAGCTAGATGTGTGGCTGAGATAAAATGTGATGTGTGTGGATCCAGTTAAGGCTAATAGTCATGTAATGCACGTGTGTGTGCTCAATTTTCCATTAAGAAAAATATATTCATCTCTGCAATTTCTGAGAGAGAAGAGAAGAACATTCATTCCTTTTGCATTCTTCAATCCTTTCTCTATCTCCATATTGTATAACTTAGATAAATCAAGGACACTAACATTGCCTACTAAACTCTAGTTTGTATCAGTTTAAAATTTGCACTGATTTTTAACTTTCTGCTTGTTATCATGTTCCTAACGCTGTTATTTATAATCTTTTGACTATTCCTTGATTGCAGGAGAAACCTGCCAATTGACTTAGCAGAAGGAGTTCTTCGAGCACCTTGCCTACAAGCATTAGGACAGGTTGCAACTTTACTTAAAGGGACCGATCTGGTAAAATGTTGCATTTTATATTTCAAGATTTATGCTTCTGAAATGCCATCTTTTACTATAAAACATAAGTATTGCAGTCAGCCTGAAGTTGTGAACCTATCCTGCTTAATGAGCACAAAGGGTACAACTGCAATAAGTTTGGTTTTTCATGCATCTTCTTTATTTCTTTTTTGACATCTCGTTATGGTCCAGCTTATCCCGAAAATGAAATTTTGTTGGAACCTTGTGTCTTCTGACTATTATCTTTTGCTGACCCTTTTTATCGCTTGATTTCATTGTTTTATTTTATAATTTTTACTTCATTCTTTCAGTCTTTACAAAAGCTACACTTGCAGTGAAGGCTTGCATGTGAAATGGTAAAGTCTTGGCAACAGGTAAGAAATTTATCATCATTGCTGGTTTGATCATGTCAATGAGTAATATCATTTAATGTTTGGGATATTTGTTATAAATTTTCCATGCTTCCATTGTGTTCCTGTTTTAATTCATCTCCTTTGGCTTATGTGCATTTGAATTTGAACCTTGTGAATTGAGTTGGAAAGAGGAAACAGTAGTCAGCTCGAACAGCATCAGTTCAGGGTCTGAATTTAGATATTCTAGATTAACAGACCATTATAGTGATCCTAAAACTGCGTTGTGAGTACATGGTGGATTCCATCAATGGCAAGGTGAAAAAACCAAAAATGATAACAAATATACACCCTCTTTTTGATGCCTTAGGTGAGCTTACCCCATTTATACTACTACTCTATATTTACTAGTGAGTTTGTTTGGTTCGAGGATATTTTCTCTTTCTATCGGTAGTCTTTCGTAATGTGCCGGACTCTTTCACGAAGGCTATCATGCCTTCACGTGCATATATGATGCATGCCCATGATGCTGAACTTACCCACATACCCAACATTTAGAATGGGTAAAAAAACATGAACTCTCTCAATACTCCAAACAAGAGGATCTAACTTCCAATTTGGACTGTTTGTCTAAAATCATATCCTTATTCAGTATTCCTTTTATTCATAATCCAATTTTTTGCCACATTCTTAGGTTTTCCTTTTGCCTTTCCCAACATTGAGTAATTTTGGTTGTTCTCTATTTGGAGTAGTTGTGAGAAGTTCCAATATATTTCATATCAGTTACATGTCATATATAAGTTGTTAATTCTTGTGGTTCATTATGTTTCTCATGATTACTCGTCATCCGAACACATTATATGTTTGTTGAATCACATGGTGATCCTGAAGCATATTGCTTTCTTTATGCCATCTATTTGCAGGCTCAAGATAACATTATGAACCTTCCATTATTAAATGGTTGGGGTGAAAAGCATCGGCTCTTTGTGAAGTGGAAATATGTTGAGGCAAAGGTATCTTGCACTTTCTGCTCGTCTTGTTTATGCTCTTACCACTATCCTAAATTTATGAGTTTTACTGCTCGTCTTGTTTATGCTCTTACCACTATCCTAAATTTATGAGTTTTACCTCCCGCTATAAGGATAGTGTCTATGAGAGTAATAAGGAAACCAAAAGATGCTTCAAGCAAAGTGCGGATAAACCGTGATCTGTACTCACACGAAAAGTATGTCCTGCCTGAGAGAACTATTACCAGTAGTACTTTGTTTATGCCTAAATGCAATCTCCTTTTCACTCTTGGCACCCGTAATTGCAATCTCAGTGTTCTTGGCTGATGATACATAGAACAAACCCTCGGGAATAATTAACGTCTGTTTTTGGATATTTCAACTGCAGAATCATGGAGACAGCACCAACATTGCCCGATTTCGCATTGGCCTTGAAACCGGAGGAATTCCAACTTCCTCCAGTAGATCCCTCTTAGAACATGGAGCACATGAATAAGTGCTCCAACCAGCTCAGGAATGACAAAATATAAGCAATATATGAGAATAGTTTTTTGCATTCGATTAGGCCCCCTGGTGTTTTTTTTAGCTGCATTTAAGTTTTATTGTACAGGCCTTATAGATGTCTGGCCTCCAAATCCCAATGGCAGCACCTGATCGTGCTCCACCTTCGACCTCCCAGCCACTTCGCCCAACCGATACCTAGTAGCCTGATGTATCAAACCTCGAGGACTACTTGTAGTTTTTTCTTTTTTGTTCGAACATCTTGTATGTACATTTTCATATATTTTATAATTAAATACTTTTTCTTGGTTTATTAATTATTGTTTAGAATTTAATTACAATATTTATTAAAAATTAAATAAAAATATTTTTGCTAAAAAAAAAAAAAAAAACAAGGGTTTGCGCGACGAAGAAGTACATGCGTCACGTAAAGTATCTTTGCACAACGCAAGTCCTACGTCATGTAAAGTAGTTTTGGTCTTTTGCATGCCAAACTGCCATCTATTTGATCAATCGAATGCCATCTTCTATTCTTCAAAATCAATCACCTTTTGAACTATTATACTCTGCTATTCCTGAAATCCAACACCTAAGGGATTTTGGTTGTGCTTGCTTTCCACTTTTAAAACCTTATAACAGCAACAAATTACAACTTAAGTTTGCAAAATGTATATCTTTGGGATATGCTTCCAACTATAAAGGTTATATATGCTTTGACCTCAACCTTGGAAAGCTATATATATATATCAAGACATGTCATTTTCAATGAACTTGACTTTCCTTACAATGCTTTGAGTCCTAAGTCATAGTGTTCACAGTTCCAATGTTTAAAACCTGATAGTAATTCACCAATCCTCCCTGTTGTGATGCCTACCTTGCAAAATGTCCTCGTTTCTCCATCATCAGCTCCTTCTCTTGTCCATGAACCTAATTCATTACCTTCTCAGTCTTCCCCAACACAATCTTCTTCACCATATATATCCCCTCAACCATTATCATCAACTCAGTTCATTGCTGCCCAAGATTCTCCAGCTCTTATGGTTCCTGAATATAGTTTTGAAAGTTTACAAGTAGTCCTTGACATACCACCATTGAACCTGCATCCCATGAAAACTCGTTCCAAGAACGAAATTGTGAAGAAAAAGGTATTTTTTTGTTGTTGCAAACATCTCCACAGTGGCTGATTTGACTACCACTCAACCTGCCACATATAAATCTGCACTAAAGGTTCCAATGTGGTTCAATGCAATGAAGGAGAAACTTAATGCTCCTTATTCACATAAAACATGGAGCTTGGTTAATCTTCCACCTAACAAGAATTGGGTTGGGTGTATATGAATTTTTAAAGTCAAGAGAAATGCTGATGGGAGTATTGCTAGGCACAAGGCTCGCTTGGTCGCCAAAGGATTTAGTCATGAAGAAGGTTTGGACTATGGTGAGACATTTAACCCGGTTGTTAAACCAACAACTGTGAGACTTATACTTACTCTTGTTGCTCATTATAATTGGCCATTGAGACAACTAAATGTGAAGAATGCCTTTCTTCATGGCATTTTAAATGAGGAGGTCTATATGTCTCAACCTCCCGGTTTTGAGGATCGTCAGTACCCATATCTGGTTTGCAAGTTACATAAGTCGTTATGTGGACTTAAAAAAGCACCAAGGGCTTGGAATGACAAGTTTACTCAATTCTTACCACTATTAGGGTTTGAAAACACTCACTCAGATTCTTCATTATCTGTTAAACCTGTTGATGGTGCTATTGTGGTTCTCCTCTTATATGTGGACGATATTATAATTACTGGGAATGCAACATCTGCTATTCAACAAGTTGTTGCAGATTTAACCAAAAAGTTTGATCTTAAAGATCTTGGTCCCTTACATTTCTTCTTGGGAGTTCAAATTTCTAGAACTGCTCAAGGACTATTTTTGTCTCAAGAAAAGTATATTATTGACTTGTTGAAGAAGATTGACATGACAGATGCCAAACCTGTAACCACACCATGTTTGCCTTATAGTAGACTCCTCAAAGATGATGGTTAGCCTTTCAATAATCATGTTCTTTATCAGAGTATGGTTGGAGCCTTGCAATACCTTGTGTTCACTCGACTTATGGTTAGAGCCTTGCAATACCTTGTGTTCACTCGACTTGATATTGCTTTCTCTGTGCATCAAGTTAGTCAGTTTATGCAAGCTCCAATGATATCTCATTTCACTGCAGTTAAACGGATATTGAGGTATCTCAAAGGATCTTTGTCTAAAGGGATGACTTATAGTAAAGGAAAGTTGTTTCTTAAAGCCTTTAGTGATGCTGACTGGGCCGGGGATCCCAATGATAGGCGTTCAACTACGGGTTTGGTTGTTTTTCTTGGCAACAATCCAATCACTTGGTCTTCCAAGACACAGCAAACTGTCTCTCATTCATCCACTGAGGCTTAATATAGAACCTTATCTTCAACAAGATTCAACAATTGATTATGATAGGAGCATATTTATGCGACTTTGTTAGCCTATTTCCTTGCATTTACTCAGTTAGTTTCTATTTATTAGAGTGTTTTAAGCCATTTTCGTTTGTTTGTAGGTCCAAAAGGCAAAGTTGGCAAGAAAAGGCAATTTGGAGCATTTTAGAACAGTTTTGGGCTTGGAATGGATAGCACATGCATGGAGCAAGGGGATGGACGTTTTTGAAGATAAAAAAAAGCTAGGAATGTGCTTAACATTTGGAGAAATTAATTCAAGACTTAGAAGATAAGGAATCAGCTAAGAAGAAGGCAACATTATCCAAACCTTATCCAACCTTACCTTATCTTATCATATCCTAATTTTTTCCTACCTTAATTCCACCTACAAAGGGGAATCAATTTCATATTAAATCACCTAAACATCTGGTTCTAGAAGCCCTATCCTCTGCCCTAGATTTGTGCCACATATCTTATCCCTTATCCTTCTAGAAACCTGTCACAATACCCCTTTCTAAAAGCTCTGACTTTGTGTCGAACTACCTTAGTCATTTTCCCCCTAGAAATATGTTGTGCCCTATCCTTGTCCTCCAAGGATTGGTGCCGTGAACCCTAGCATATATATACATACTTTATACCGCACAAAAGGGAGAAAACCTTAGAGAGAAAATCTGAAAAATACACTTTGTGCTGCAGCTTTGCAAGGAAGGAAGGAGAGGAAGAGCTTGTGCCGTGACTTGCCATCCAAGGCCATTGGAGTGTTGGAGCATTTCTGGGTTCTTTATATCCTTAGATTTAGTTCAATGTTTAAATAAGATTGGCTTTGTTTAATTGCAAACAAGTGGAACTAATTTCGTTTTAGTTAGAGGTGAATTCAAAGCCATGAACATATATGTGATATGAATTGATTTCCTTCGGTTATTGTTTCGTAAAACATGAATGCGATTTACTTATTTGTTTGATTGATAACTTATTCTTGTATATTGATTAAGGGTGCACACTTAGTTTGCATGCATGAATCTGATGCTAAAATATAAGGGAATTTCACCTAATAGTTATGAACTTATATTTATAAGTAGTGGAAATCACCAGTCATGATTGTGTTAAGTAAATTCATGGCAGGAGTATCATGCAGTTCATAGTTACGAATGTCTTGTCAATGCTTATGATTTTCATAGAATTTAATAATCTTTGATATGTATCTCTATCATGCAGTTCATATAGGGAACTTGATAAGAATAATTTGATTGCGTCACTAAGTCCAATTCAATGAAATTAGGAAAATCTGAGAGTTAATTTGTGCAGTTCATGGTTAACTTGGGGCATTGTCATTCATGGTTTATAGGAATAATAACTAGAAATCGATTTGTATGCATATGTGTCATGTGTGGAAAATGACCCTCTAGCTAGCCTTTCACCCTTTAATTCACTGAATTTCGTGCAACCTTTAGTTTGTTTCTGCAACCTACTTAGTTTTAGTTAAAATTCGTCAAAACAACCCCCATTTAGTATTATGAGTCTTTTTAGTTTAATTTTCGTCCGAACTTCTCTCTAGTTCATGTTTTGAGTCAATTTCACTTAGTTTTGCGTTATTTGAGTCAGTTTAGTTTGTTTTGAGTTGTTTGAGTCTGTTTTTGAGTTAAATTAGTGTAGATTAGCATCCCTTCTAATCCCTGGCCTAGAACGATCCCTACTTTCACATATTACAACTATCAAAAAGAGAGTTTAATTTGTGTGTTAAAAAATATAACATCAAATTTTGGCGCCGTTGCCGGGGATTAGCAAAATTGCTAATCTCCCCTTTGTTTCAGTTTTCTGTTTTTCTTGTGTTTCTGATTTTGTTTTGTTTTGTTTTCTTTGTTTTAGGTACTAGTTTATGACTCGACGTTCTCAACTTGTTCGTGCACATATATTGGAGTTTGACAACGATTTTGAATGAACTTTGAGAAGGAAGAGGAAGCAACCAGAACCCAATCCTCCTAGTTCTAGCTCTGAATCCGAAATTGAAGAAGAAGAAGAAGAGGTGGATGAGGAAGAATAAGACATGGCAGCGGACAATCGAACAATCAAGGAACTTTCAGCCTCGGGATTGGACAATGCCATGCCTATTTGCATTCAATACCCTAGGGCAGCTCAAGGCAAGACCGATGAGTTAGAATTGAAGTCCAGTTTACTGCATTATATTCCCAAATACCATGGGTTTTCCATGGAAGATCCGAACAAGCATTTGAAGGAATTCGAAGTGGTATGTTCGAGCATGACACCAATCAATGTGGATGGCAATATTCTGAAGATGAAAGCCTTTCCATTCTCTCTTTTGGAAAAGGCAAAGGATTGTCTCTTTGAATTAGCACCTGGAACCGTTACTTATTGGGAAAGTATGAAGAAAGCATTCTTAGAGAAATTCTTCCCAACTTCAAGAGTCATTCTTTTGAGGAAGAGAATTAGTGGAATTCAACAAGGCCAAGGAGAATCTTTTCCAGCGTATTATGAGTGTTTCAAGACCTTAGTTGCATCTTGTCCACAACATCAAATGAAGGAAGAGCTTCTAATTCAATATTTCTATGAATGACTTCTTCCAATTGAAAGACAAATGCTTGATGCTTCGACAGGTGGTGCTTTGGTTGACAAAACCCCAGTTGTTGCCAAGATCCTAATAGCCAATCGAGCCTTGAATGCACAACAATACGAAGGAGTTGGATAAAGGGAACCCCCATGGCAAACCCAAGTGAATGAGGTAAGTGCAATTTCTGAACTTCAATCTCAAATGCCTAATCTTTCTATTCTTCTATCACAGGTTATTGATGGATCCAAAGTACAAGGAGCAAATGTTTATGGTATGTGCATTATACAAGGATATTCCAATGATCAATGTCCTCAATTGATAGAGAATGGAGGATGGCAAAGTGCTAATACCATAGGATATCAAGGCCAAAATCAACCGAGGCATGACCCATTCTCTAACACCTACAATACGGCCTAGAGAGATCATCTAAATATGAAGTGGAGGGAACCTCAACAAACTCATCAACAAGGCGGATATAGACAACCACCTTTGGGACTCTATCAAAGGCCATTCGCACCACCACAATCTACCCAAACAAATTCAGGTTCGTCATTGGATAATGATAAAAAATTTCAAGTACTAACTTCTTTGACGCAGGGCTTACAAAACCAAGCCAAGGAGATGGGCGAATTGAAGAATCAAATGGGGTAGATGGCGGAATTCATGGGACAATTTAGGGAACAAGGCAAACTACCTAGTTCAACCGTTGTAAATCCGAATGGAGGTTTTGAAACTATTAAGGTTGTCACGTTGAGAAGTAGCAAGGAGGTTGGAACCAACCCACAAACGTCCAAATCAAGTCAAAATAAGGACGAAAAGCTGCTGCTCGAGGAAGAAGAGGATGCCAACGCCACGGCAAGGGTAAAACCACCATTACCACAACCACCTAAAGACCCTAAGTCGTCCAACTCAAGTAAGGTGGGTTCAAATTCAATTCTTTCTAACCCTATTCCACCAAATGTGCCTTTTCCTAGCAGGTCCAAGCAATCTAAGAAAGAAGAGAATGAAAAAGACATTCTAGAAACCTTCAGGAAAGTACAAGTCAATATCTCACTCCTTGATGCAATCAAGCAAGTTCCAAAGTATGCCAAATTTATGAAATAGCTTTGCATAGCAAGGAAAATGATTTCGAACAAGGAAGTGGTATGGGTAAGTGAGAATGTTTCAGCAGTTTTACAAAGGAAACTGCCTCCTAAATGCAAAGATCCAGGTAGTTTCACAATCCCTTGTGTTATTGGCAATACTAAGTTTGAACATGTTATGCTAGATTTAGGTGCTTCCATTAATGTCATACCTTACTCTATCTATGCATCTATGAACCAAGGAGAGCTTGAAAAGGATGGTGTTATTATTCAATTAGCTGATCGTTCTAATGCATATCCGAAATGAGTTTTGGAAGATGTTTTGATGCAGGTTAACCACTTGATATTTCCAGCAGATTTTTATGTGCTTGACATGGAAGATTCGGCCCATTCTACACCATTGCCGATCCTACTTGGGAGACCTTTCATGAAAACAACCCGCACCAAGATAGATGTGTTCAAAAGGACGTTAACAATGGAATTTGATGGCGAGATTATTGATTTTAACATTTCTGAAGCGATAAGGTATCCTAAAGATGATCATTCTTGTTTATCTATTGATGTATTCGATTTGTTGGCGCAAGAATACCTTGAAGACCTAAATGGGGATGCCCTTGAAACAACCATTACAAAAGGAATGAGACTTATGCACACTCACGGCAGGAATGAGGATCTCCTTGCCGTGCCCAATTGTAAAGAAGTGGCCGAGATGGTGGCTTCCCTTGAATCATTGCCACAACATGTTGGTAAGCCTTCAATCCCAATTCCAATTCCCGTTTCTACTCATAAGTTGGTACCCACAGTGATTCAGGCACCCTCCCTCGAGCTCAAACCATTACCAAATCATTTGAAGTATGTCTTCTTGGGAGATAAAGAGACTTTACTCGTCATAATCTCTTCATCACTCACGGCAGTGGAAGAGGAAAAACTAGTTCGGGTGTTGCAAGAGTACAAAACAGCCATTGGATAGACTTTAGCCGATATTAAGGGGATAAGTCCTACAACATGCATGCATCGCATACTTCTAGAGGAGGGGGCTAAACCAACTCGAGAGGCTCAATGTCAACTCAACGCTCCAATGATGGAAGTTGTGAAAAAAAGAGATTATCAAACTTCTTGATTGTGGAGTGATTTATCCAATTTCGGATAGTCAATGGGTTTCACCAGTTCAAGTAGTTCCAAAGAAATTTGGAGTCACTGTGGTGAAGAATGCAAAGAATGAACTTGTGCCCATTCATAGCCAAACAGGTTGGAGGGTTTGCATTGATTATAGGAAGCTTAACGCCACCACAAGGAAATATCACTTCCCTTTGCCGTTCATTGATCAAATGCTTGAAAGGTTAGCCGGTCATTCTTTTTATTGCCTTCTTGATGGTTATTTGGGATATAATCAGATTGTTATAGCTCTAGATGATCACGAAAATACTACTTTTACTTGTCCGTTTGGTACTTTTGCTTATCGTCGAATACCATTTGGTTATGTAATGCACCAGCCACCTTTCAAAGATGCATGGTAAGTATCTTTTCAGATTTTGTTGAAAAGATTATTGAAGTTTTCATGGATGGTTTTAGTGTTTTTGGTGATTCGTTTGATGATTGCTTAGCTAATCTCACATTAATCTTGAAACGATGCATTGAAACCAACCTTGTTTTAAATTGGGAAAAATGTCATTTCATGGTAAAACAAGGCATAGTTCTAGGTCATATAGTGTTAGAAAAAGGAATTAAAGTTGATAAATCGAAAATAGATCTTATACGCTACTTACCCTCTCTCACTTCGGTGAGAGAGGTTCGTTCTTTCCTTGGACATGCAAGATTCTATAGACGTTTTATCAAAGATTTCTCGAAGATCTCTACACCCCTATACCGACTCCTACAAAAGGATGTGCCATTTGTGTTCGATGAAGAATGTGAGAAGGCCTTCAATCACCTCAAGGAGATGCTCACTTCGGCACCCATCATAGTTCTACCATATTGGAGTCTTCCTTTTGAGCTTATGTGCGATGCCTCAGATTATGCATTAGGGGCTGTTTTGGGACAAAGGAAGGACAAGCAGCCGCATGTCATCTATTACACTTCCTGGACCTTGAATGACGCTCAATTGAACTACTCCACCACTGAAAAAGAACTCATTGATGTTTTGTTTGCTTTAAATAAGTTTCGTTCTTATTTACTTGGAACTAAAGTCATCATTTATTATGATCATACAGCTTTGAAATATTTACTCACAAAGAAAGAGGCCAAACCAAGGCTTATTCGTTGGAAACCAAGGCTTATTCGTTGGATGCTTCTTCTCCAAGAGTTCGATATAGAAATCTGGGACAAGAAAGGAAGTAAGAACGTGGTGGCTGACCACTTAAGTCGTTTAGTATACGACGAGGAGCCATTACCCATCTTAGAAGCATTCCCAGATGAGCAGCTGTTGTCCATTAAGGTAAGTGAGCCATGGTATGCCGATTTAGTGAATTATTTAGTGTCTAAACAAGTTCCAAACACCCTAAACAAGCACCAACGTGATAAGCTTAAAAAGGATGCACGGTTTTATGTGTGGGATGACCCATACTTGTGGAAATATTGCCCTGATCAGATTCTTCGTAGGTGTGTGCATGAATCGGAGTTTAATTCAATTTTAACTTTCTGTTACACTTATGCATGTGGGGGTCATTTTGGCACTCAAAGAACAACACTTAAAGTTCTAGAATGTGGATTTTATTGGCCTACTATATTTAAGGATGCTAGAACTTTTTGCATAACCTGTGATTGTTGTCAAAGAACAAGGAATATAGGTCCAAGAAACCAAATGCCACAGGCCCCAATCTATTCTGTCAAAATTTTTGATGTTTAGGGTATCGATTTCATGGGTTCTTTTCTTTCATCTCATGGTTTCAATTATATTTTACTTGCGGTTGATTATGTATCGAAATGGGTGGAAGCAAAAGCCACGCGTACTAATGATTCCAAAGTGGTTGCAGATTTTGCCAAAACTAACATATTTGCCAGATTTGGAATGCCAAGAGTACTTATAATGATGGGGGTTCCCATTTCTGCAATCGAACCATTGAGGCATTGCTCAAGAAGTATAACGTCACGCATAAGGTTTCAACACCTTATCATCCTCAAACAAGTGGTCAAGCCGAGGTTTCTAATAGAGAAATCAAGCAGATTTTGGAGAAGACAGTTGGGCCAACTCAGAAAGATTGGAGCTTGCGCTTGAATGATGCACTATGGATGTATCGTACAACCTACAAAACACCAATTGGGATGTCTCCATTTTGGCTCATCTATGGGAAACCGTGCCATCTTCCGATTGAGTTGGAGCACAGAGCGCATTGGGCAGTCAAGATGTTCAATATGGACATAGATGTGGCTGGTCTTCATAGGAAACTTTAATTGAATGAGCTTGAGGAGATTCGGAATTAGGCTTATGAGAACGCTCATATTTACAAGGAGAAAACAAAGGCATTCCATGACAAGATGATTCGTAGTAAGACGTTCTCTGTAAGGTAAAATGTGTTGCTTTTCAAATCCCACCTTCGCTTGTTTCCAGGTAAGTTGCGTTCTAAATGGGTTGGTCCTTTTGTTGTTACTAATGTTTTTCCTTATGGTGCAGTCCAAATTCAAAGTTTAAAGACAGGACATGAATTCAAAGTGAATGGACATCGTTTGAAGCCTTACTATGAGTATTTTGAGAAGCATGTCGTGGAGGATGTACCCCTCTATGCCGTTGGCCTTAGTGAAGCTTGAATCAAGGTATCGTTCGGCTGGAAGACGTTAAAGCAAGCGTTTCTTAGGAGGCAACCCATGCGTTTAAATAAAGAAGACCTTGGAATCTCTGTCTCCCAAACCAGATTTGCATTCCTTACTCTTTATTGCTTTTACTTTGCCATAATTGTCATGGTGTTAGTTGTGTTGTTTGATTGTTTGCGTGTGAGTCTATGTTTGAAACATTGAGGACAATGTTTGGTTTAAGTGTTGGGGGGGGGGGGGGTAAATAGATGCTTTCCTTGACTTATTTTTGAATTTTATCACCTATCACTTCTAAAAGTTGTTACTCACTGTTTTTAAGTGTTTTTATTGTGTTGCTAAGTGTTTTAATGTGTCCTATAACAGAAAATCCGAAAATTTTGAAAAAAAAATCAAAAAAGCTTGAGAAAATACCAAAAAAAAAAGAGTCGTTTTTGTTTGTTTGTTTGTGTCTTAGGGTACCTTCCAACACAATGATGAGGATTTGGTTTTTAATTGCATGACTGTTAAAAAAAGTTACATACATGGATGGAAGTTTGATATGCTCTTTGGTTTATGCTTAGTTGTAGTTGTCATTTACGAATTCACATGTAATCACAAAGAGAAAAAATCAGTTTTTGTAACATGCTTGAAGGAAGGAACTCAAACTAATGCTACAACCCTAAGAGACTTGAGCCTAAACTTTGTTTGGAGAATTATTAATCTGTGATGTTTTTGTTTTCTAAAGTCGTCGCATGATCTCATTATTTATTTGCTTGGTTGCTACTTAGAATGCGTTTTCATCATTTTAGTTCCAAATACTAGAACTCATGCCCGTTTCATTCAAAGCATAAAATTAAGTGCATAACAAATAACAAGATGAAGTTGTTTAGTTAAACCAGAGACAAAAAGCCTTACCCTTTGCATATGTATTGTAGGATTAACCCCTTTGAGCCTTAGTTAGCCTAATTTTCTTTGTTAGCCCACATTAGCCTTACCTAGCTTAGTATAGGACTATCCATACCCTTGTTCTTAAAGGATAGTGAAGCATGACTTAGAGGGAATTCCTTTTGATCTACAATGTGCAGAAAACCAAGTGTGGGGGAAGGTTTTTCGTTGGAAATCTATGAGGATCTACATTTTGTGTGCCAAAGAAAGAAAAGGGCAAGGAAAAAAAAAAGAAAAAAAAGTGAAAAAAAAGAAAGAAAAAGAAGAAAAGAGTTGAGAAATAAGTGAGATTGAACTCACAAGTATTGGTTGTTAAAGAAAGGGTCCAAAAGTTTGAATTCAGCCCTAAGTGTTGTGTGAATCTCCCATGGGTGTTTACAGTTGATTTCTGCAATCAAAAGTTGAATTCTAAGTGTTTATTTCATTACTTTGCTTACTATCGCTCTAAGAACTTATGTTTATCCTTACCTTTCTTTGTTAGCCAATACCTTAGCCCCGTTACAACCCTTAGACTTCTATCTTGATTGTTATGTGTTTCAATATGTGGAATTCAAAATTGGTACGAGCATATGGTATCTCTGGTTCTCGCGTCTAAGTAGTGGCATTCCGTTCATGAGATCATATACATGTTTGTATTAATAATTCCAGAAAGTGCCTTCTTTGTTATAACATATGTGAGTGTTTAGTCTACATGTTTACATCAATCTTCTCACATATATTTAGTATAGGGAGTGTAATCAGAAAATTTGTGTGAAAATAAAGAGTATATTTAGTGAGGAATTGAGGGATTCTCTAAGGCATGTTACTACGTTCAAAATATTGTTTTAATTGATTAAATGCAAGCTAGTGAGTGGTAATTGCGGTTAAGTATAAGCTCGAGGGTAGGGATAGCTAAAATCTATGTAAGTAGTGAATTTTAACTTGTCATGTTGCATTGGAAATCCCTAAGGCAATTGTTGGAAGGTTTAGGTTGTGTTTTGTTTTCTTTGTTTTGCTCAGGGACTAGCAAAAGCTAAGTGTGGGGGAATTTGATAGGAGCATATTTATGCGACTTTGTTAGACTATTTCCTTGCATTTACTTAGTTAGTTTCTATTTATTAGAATGTTTTTAGCCATTTTCGTGTGTTTGTAGGTCCAAAAGGCAAAGTTGGCAAGAAAAGGCAATTTGGAGCATTTTAGAGTAGTTTTGTGCTTGGAATGGATAGCACATGCATGGAGTAAGGTGGATGGAAGTTTTTGAATATCAAAAGAGGTTAGAAATGTGCTTAATGTCTGGAGAAATTAATTCAAGACTTGGAAGATAATGAATCAACTAAGAAGAAGGAAACATTATAACTACCTTATCTTATCCAAACCTTATCCAACCTTACCTTTTCTTATCCTATCCTAATCTTTTCCTACCTTAATTCCAGGTGCAAAGGGAAATCAATTTCACATTAAATAACCTAAATATCTGGTTCTAGAAGCCCTATCCTCTGCCCTAGATTTGTGTTGCATATCTTATCCCTTGTCCTTCTAGAAACCTATCACAATACCCCTTTCTAGAAGCTCTGACTTTGTGCCAAACTACCCTAGTCATTTTCCCCCTAGAAATTTGTTGCGCCCAATCCTTGTCCTCCAAGGATTGGTGTCGTGAACCCTAGCATATATATACATACTTTATGCCGCACAAAAGGAAAAGAGCCTTAGAGAGAAAATCAGAAAAATACACTTTGTGCTGCAGCTTTGCAAGGAAGGAAAGGAAGAGCTTGTGCCATGACCTGCCATCCGAGGCCATTGGAGTGCTAGAGCGTTTCTGGGTTCTTTCTATGCTTAGATTTAGTTCAATATTTAAATTAGATTGGTTTTGTTTAATTGCAATTATGTAGAACTAATTTCGTTTTAGTTAGAGGTGAATTCAAAGCCATGGACATATATGTGATATGAATTGATTTCCTCCAGTTATTGTTTCGTAAAACATGAATGCGATTTACTTATCTGTTTGATTGATAACTTATTCTTGTATGTTGATTAAGGGTGCACACTTAGTTTGCATGCATGAATCTGATGCTAAAATATAAGGGAATTTCACCTAATAGTTATGAACATATATTTATAAGTAGTGGAAATCACTAGTCATGATTGCGTTAAGTAAATCCATGGCAAGAGTATCATGCAGTTCATAGTTACGAATGCCTTGTCAATGCTTATGATTTTCATAGAACTTAATGATCTTTGATATGTATCTCTATCATGCAGTTCATATAGGGAACTTGATAAGAATAATTTGATTGCGTCGCTGAGTCCAATTCAATGAAATTAGGAAAATCTGAGAGTTAATTTGTGCAGTTTATGGTTAACTTGGGGCATTGTCATTCATGGTTTATAGGAATAATAACTGGAAATCGATTTGTATGCATATGTGTCATGTGTGGAGAATGACCCTCTAGCTAGCCTTTCACCCCTTAATTCACCGAATTTCGTGCAACCTTTAGTTTGTTTCTGCAACCTACTTAGTTTTAGTTAAAATTCGTCAAAACAACCCCCATTTAGTATTATGAGTCTTTTTAGTTTAATTTTCGTCCGAACTTCTCTCTAGTTCATATTTTGTGTCAATTTAACTTAGTTTTGTGTTATTTGAGTCAGTTTAGTTTGTTTTGAGTTGTTTGAGTCTAGTTTTCTGTTTTTGAGTTAAACTAGTGTAGATTAGCATCCCTTCTAATCCCCGGCCTAGAACGATCCCTACTTTCACATACTACTATAAAAAAGAGGGTTTAAAAAATATAACATCAGATTACATTCTTGCAGATAAAAATTTATGATCCCCCAGTATTATTTTGTGATGATATGTCTGCTATAGCACTCTCTTTTAATCCAGTAAATCATCAATACACAAAACACATTGAAGTTGATGTTCATTTCGTGCGTGAAAAGGTTGCAAGCAAGAAGCTACTGGTACAATTTGTTTCTTCTTCAGACAGTTTGTAGACATCTTAACTAAAGGACTCAGTACACCTCTCTTCAACACACATTGCAGCAACCTCATGCTTGGTGTATCCAAACATGAGCTTGAGGGGGGATGTTAGAGTATATAATCAAGCCATTAGGATTGTGACATTGGTCAATGTGTGAAAGGCTAGATTACAAGAGTTGGTAAGTTAGTTAGTCCAAGTTGTATGGATTTAGAAGATAAGGATAATATGTAACTAAATCCTACACAAGATATATAGTGACTGTATTGATCAGAATCATTAAGAAAATATAAGCAGAGCTGCATCGCATAAAGTGTCTTTGCGCGACGTAGGGACCTGCGTCGTGCAAAACTACTTTGCGCGACGTAGGTTACTTCTGTGTCACGCAAACCCTTTTGTCACTGCCTTGGCGAGACCGTTGGCTTGCAACGAAGGTTCATTGGGCTAATTTTTGCACGACATTTTTTGACTTTGCGCAACAAAGGACATGCGTCGTGCAAATTATTTTTTGTACTAGTGCTAATAAATAAACCATGGGTTTATAGTCTTCGATTTTAACAATTCATGCCCATGCCCATGGTTATCACGAATGGTTTTTGTTCTGAATCATGATTGTTGGGTGCCTTCTAAAATTGTTGGGTTTCAAGAACCTCGGGATTAATTATTCTTGTATATACAAGAATGGTCTAGGCTTCTAGCATCTACTGTTGCATGAAGCGATGGCTTTATTTCCAAATAGTCATACAATCTCAAGTTATGGTTGCTTAACTGCAAATTAATTATTTTTTTATACTTGGTCATTTTCTTGCCGTGCATTTAAATATTTGCGTATTTCTTGTTTAACTAACCCAGAATATGCATGATTATGGATTTACGGTTTTTGAAATGATTCTTTTTCCAGAAAGATTGACGTCTAAGTGGTTGTCAACCCAACTGTGGAACGATCTCATGTGTTGCTTTGTGTCCTTGCGAATTGCAAATGCAATGCAGAAAACAATGGATGATGCACCGAACAGGGATTTGATTGATTTGATATTCTTGGAGAGTCATACATTGTTGGTTGGCCTTTATACAATTGTTTGTAATTATACTTGTTTGCATTAATGCTTTTATTTGTAAGTCTTATTGAGGAATGATGCCAATGTAAAACAACTAAGGCTGCAACATCTAGAACAAATAATCATGTTATTTTAACCATTGGACAAATGTTTATTAAATCCTTACCAAAGTTAAATTTTATGGAAATTTTGGTCTATGTGCTGTTCTCTTTTTGGCAACATATAGGATGGTGGAAGAGATTAAATTGCATACTTGTGCTAAAACCATTCAGGAAGTAAGTGATGCCTTTATTAGATTATCTTCTTGATATGACTTTGATTATTAACTTCAGTTTAAACTCGATGTTGTGTGTGTATGTTAAAGCAAGGTAAAAAGGTTATTCTTACACATCATTCACTGTTCTTCAGTATCATAGGGTTGCACAATCAGCATATTCAAAAGAGTTGAACTATGTGTCCAAAGCTGGATTACCGCCTCCTTCTAATGTTATTCTTGAGTGTTACTCACTATTTGAAAGACACAAGTTTGCTTTGGTGTTGAATATGGACAATCGATTGTAATTTTGATTTTATGTTAATTTAATTCCTTTTACTTATGGTCTTCTAGTGCACAGCAGAAAGATCATTGTAAAATTCTAAAACAATGGCAGTAGAGCTGTGTGCTTATGGACGAGGCTCATGCTTTGAAGGACAAACATAGCTACAGGTGGAAAAACCTAATGTCCGTTGCACGAAGTGCAAACCAGCATTTAATGCTGACATGGACATCTTTACAAAATGATTTACATGTATGACTTTTTACCCTTTGAAATTTTATGGAATATTACTGAAGTCCTTGATCACAAGCTCGATCGTCGTCATGGCAAAGTTGTTTGGTATATGGGGAAAAAGTGGGTTCGTGAGACAGGTGCCTCTTTTTCCAGATCGACCACAGGATAGGTCATTGCCCTGACGGAGGAAGTGGCAACCCTAAAAGGTCAGCTTGCGGCCCAACAAATAGCCGGGGAGGCCGAAGCAGCAGCTCGGGAAGCTGAGATTGCAGCCCAGTTATCGCCTAGGATGATAAGATGAGTATGATCTTAGGGGCCTTGCAGGTGTTCGGCCTTCAAATCCCAATGTCAGCACCTGATCTTGCTCCACCATCGACCTCCCAGCCACTTCGCCCAGTCGATACCTAGTAGCCTGATGCATCAAGTTTAAAAGACTACTTTTTGTAGTTTTTTCTTTTATGTTCAAACATCTTGTATGTACATTTTCATATATTTCATAATTAAATACTTTTTCTTGGTTTATTAATTATTGTTTATAATTTAATTACAATATTTATAAAAAATAAATAAATAAATAATATTTTTACCTTTGTGCGACGCATGTTACTTTTTCATCACGCAAAAGCTCTTTGAGCGACGCAAGTTCTCTCGTCGCGTAAAGTCCTTTTGCACGACGCAGGTTCTATTGTCGCACAAAGGCCTTTTAGGCGACACATGTTATCTCTTCGTCGCGCAAACCTTGCTTTCACTGACTTTGCGTGATGGTTTGCGCGCGACAAAGATGTCATTGGGCTAATTTTCAGGCAACGTTTTTTGACTTTGCGCGACGAAGGTACCTGCATCGCGCAAACTATTTTTTGTACTAGTGTTTAGATATTGCAAAAGATAATGGGGATCCTTAACCAAAAACGGTGAAAGAAGCAACTTTGTGAATCTCTCTTGGGATAAGGATATATTAAAAACCCAATATGACCATGTGTTGCTTTTAAAAGATCTTTTCATTTTTGCAACATATGTAAATGATACACAAAGGCCATTGATTATTTAACGAAGGAATTCAAAATGAAAATCTTGGAGAGAGAATTTTGCCTTGGTCTGCAGATCAAGCATTTGACAACTGGCATCTGTATCCACAATCAACAAGCTGCACAATTTGAGAATGGCTCATCATCTGTCCACTTGTCATCCTCTAATTGATTTTTAGTTGTACAAGTCTTCTCCCATTATCAAGTGACTTTAAAGTTTAATGTTATCAAAAGACGTACATGTGAAAATCTCGTAGCATTCACCCTTGTTCTTGAGTCACGAATTCGATTCCCCCACCCCTGACGTCGCTTGATTAGTGTTATCAAACTCCTTCATTACTAGAAAGTCACGATATTTAGGCTATGTTGGTGTGAGAGATTTGCAACTAACTAGGAATTTGGACTAAATGTAGCTAGAAATGTACTACAAAGAATGGATATCTACATAATGATTCCAAAGATAAAAACAACAGATCTACAAGTGACTCATTCCAAGTACTCATTTGCAAATCTTGCATTGTATAATTCGTATCAACTCATTTTCGTATTCCTTTCTAACCATGTTTAGTCAAAACTAATCCACGAGTAAATAGTTTGAGCCAATACCCTTGGAGCGAGTTGTGGGACATGACACTAGGACGTGGCTGAGACGTAATGCTACTGCATCTGCTTCTGGAAAAGTTAAAGGTTCTTAAAAACACATTTTTTACAATGGCCGTCAAAATGGTTTAAAACTGCCTCTAGGCCCCAGAAGCGCTTCATGGAGTAACAATTGTGACCAAAATTGCTTTCTACGAGTGCTGTCCTAAATGAACCCTTAAGGACATTCTTATAAACTGAATAGATAATGTGCCCTTCAGTATTGTAGTCTAATGGTATTCCTCTTCATTTGTAAGTAAAGTCTTCGGTTTGATTCTCGCCAAAGGTGAATTCAAACCACATTATTGCTAGCCCATTGTAAGACTAAGCACCCATGTCCCCCCTTAGTATAAATAATATCGCTTGTCCAAAAAAAATAAAAAAGTTAAATCAAACGCTCAATGTTGATTTGAAAATATCCAAACAGACTCAAAATGACCCCTAAACTCCAATCGTACAACATAGACCACCAATAGTCTTTAGGTTAGTCTATCTACAAGCCAAAATCCATCTAGGTGTACTTAGCAGGTAAACAGAAGATGCAACAGCCTTAGATTTGTGATGCACAACTCGGTTATAAAGCCAAACAATGGAAACGCAAGTAGAACCGGCAAAAACCACAGATTCTCTTTTGAAATATCAACATGCAGATTTCTATTTGATTGTCTAACTGCTGGATGAAAGTGTAGGTAGTCGAGGAGAGGTCATATAGGTTATGATGCTTCTGCTTCTACTTTTTGTGTGTTCCAAAATGAGTCTAAAAAGCGTTAAAAACAAGGTGACATTGTAGGCCATAAAGGTATATGTTTTGAGAAGAATGGAAATCAATTGTAATAGCTACAGAGAATGTCCTAACTTTCGAATAAGCAGCAGCAGCATCTTGCTCATACATTAGGAAACAGGGTTATGGATACTAGGTACACATACGATATGGAAAAGACCCCACCAAGTTAAAAGAAAACCAAAGAGTTGCAATACTGCCCAAAACAACACTGGAGAAAAAAAAAAAAAAAAAAAAAAGAACATATATTCAATTGAAAAACTTGCGTAGTTAAAAACCTAAATCTTGACAAGTTATCTAATCACACAATATATTTACTTATAGTAATCTGATCGCCTAAGCATATATCATTCGGGTACAATTAGCAAAAGGTGTTACGGACTAAACCTTCCTGTGTTCATTTACCCCTAAAGTGCTTTCCCATCAAAGATGTAAAGCATCCTAATATTCAAGGTTTTGCCCTCGCTCTGATACGCACCAAGGTTATCCACTTTCTGGTTATACACCTTATTGTGTTCATTCATTCCCTTAAAACCCTATAAGCATCGTACTCATTTGAAACTCAAAATCTGTATCATGTGTTCATATGGATATCATAGTGAAGTATCGACGTGGATATGACATTGAAGTATTGACATGATATGATGTTGAACGATTAATCTAGAAAACGAGGGTTACTTCGGGAGTATTATAATCTCATATCCACATTTAGTATCATAATGGTATGTTGGAATAGCTGAGAAGTATCAGTATCTCATATGCAAATGGGTCTTTCATAGAAGTATATGTGGTACAAACCATTCTGTTGTATCACGGTTTCGTGAAAATCTAAATTGCCATCCAAAAAAGTAATATCTAGGGTTTTAACTGTGACATCAGGCTGAAATTCTACATCAAACCAAACAAGCATCGTGATTGCACTGTTCAAATTTCTCACAGAAAATGATGTGTGCTCTATCATAAGTCATAGCGTTTCCTCAATTACATCAAATATTATGATTCTTTAAGTTGCAGCAGGGCAGACATCACTGTTATGAAAGCACATAAACATAAAGCATGATTCTTCACTCAACAAACATGCAAGAAAACAGGACGAATCACGAACCATATAGATATATCAAAATCTGATTATACTGATAATTACATAAACCATGTCTAAATTAAACCATAATTGAGGTCCGCAATGGAAATTGAAACTCGAATTTAGCTGATAACTAACTAGTTAGTAAAGATAACCTGGGATCTTGATACGAATAAACAGCATACTCATAACATAGGCGAGAACGACAGAGGAGATCCCAGCAGTGGCATACGACACCTTCACACTTTTAGCCCGATTCCGATCCAGAGCCAAGTCCATGAGCACAATGCCGATCCCACCAAGCACGAACATGAACCCGGACGACAGACCTTCGATTATGTACTGCCCGTTGACCCGGCCGGGAAGGAAGACGACGGGTCGGATCGACCCTGTGAGGCGGTCCTGAGTTGATCCGATGCCCGGGGGCTCGACGATGACGTCGTAGACGATGCCGGAGACAACCATGAAGTAGGTGAGGAGGACGAGGGCGTAGACGGTCATGGGTGAGGGGAGGGTTAGGGTTGGGAGCTTGAGGCGGAGTCGAGGGGGGCGGAGGAAGCTGTAGGGGAGGATCCGAAGGATGAGGAGAATTGGGTCGACGGAGGCGGTAGATGGGTCGGAGGGCGTGGTGATGGCGGTGGATGGAGGCTGGGTTTCAGATTTCGGGGGCATTTTGGATGGGGCGGATTTGGGTCTGGGGGTTCTGGAAGGGTGGGTTTGGTGTGGTGAGTCTGTAAGAGCATCCAGTGAGGGCTTTATATGGGGTTGGAAATGCAGTGGATATAGTCTTTTTTTTTTTTTTTTTTAAGGACCTTTCAACCTAAAAAGTTCAAAATGTGATAAAGTTAGATTTAATCAATTATGAATTGTTCATTGAATTAGATTCTATTATCTCAATCTCATTCGTTGAAAGAAACAAACCTCCTCTTCGTCCTCTGAAATAATTTAATTTTTCACGTATAATACAACAATTTACCTAGCACCAATTGGTAAATTAGTATCATACAATTTTCAAAAAAAATTATTTGAAAATTTCATCCACAATTTCATTCACCAATGCCCATGAACGTTAAATCAATTTGAAATTTAAATTCTTATGGAATTTAAAACAATCATTAATTAGCCAAATTGCAAGAAAATAAGTAAGAAAAAAGAATTAAAAAATAATAATTAAAGGAGAGTGTAAGTGTATTCACAAGTAGAGGGAGAGTGATAGAATTTTGCTCATACGAGTTGCTACTTTTTTTGTGGGACCCACTGTTTTTTGGGGCTAGATGTAGCTCGATTTTATGCTACCCAAGAGAGGAAGTTGTTAGCCCTGGTGATGAATCTAGCCCCATTTTTCGGCTCATTGGGAATGAAATTACTAGTTAAGGCTTGAAATGTAGTAGTCTCATGGAGGATAGAGCCCCCATTGGGGATGATCTAATGAGAGCGGGGGTGATGACTATTGCGAGTGTGAGTTCGGTTGGGTTTTGAGGTTTTTTCATTTTTTATTTTTTATTTTATTTACTTTTTTTTTTTTTTTTTTAACGAACGATGTTACAATTGGTTAGCAATAATATGATTCAAAATCGCTTTTAGCGAGAATCGAATATAAGACATCTCACAAGTGAAGAGGAATATCATTAGACCATAGTACTAAATGGCGGGTTTTGAGTTTTTAGGGGGGGCGGGGGCATTTTGGTTTTTGATAGGCATTCTAAGGGCTGGTTTGGTATTAATGTGCCTTGAAAAGAAAAAAAAAAAAAAGGACTTCTGCTGTACTGTAAGAATAAGCAACTGTGAAATAAAGTAGTAAAGTGTTTGGTGTGCTCGTTTGGATGTATTTTTAAAATGACTGAAAGCGTTTTTGGTGAAAATATTTTTGGAATCAATCCTTAGTAAAAATGCAAGTAAATTATGGAAAAGCACTTAAAGTGCTTCCTAGAAGAAACATATAACTGGTACTTCTTGCAAAAAGCACTTTAAGTGCTTTTGGAACCAAAAAACATTTTCTCTAAAAGCACTTTTAGTCATTTTAAAAGTACATCCAAACAAGTTTTATAGTTGTAGAAGTGCTTTTAGCAAAAAAAGTAGTGTCATAATGTTTGGTAAATTTTTTTGTTCAACAGCTGTGACGGTGTAAAATAACGAAAAATGATATATTGTTGGATATTTGTAATTTTTTACTTTATTTCTTTCTCCAACGTTTCTTCTTAGCTTCTTCATCATCCTATCTCTCTTTTTTCAACAAAAAAAAAAAAAAAAAAATCTTTTTTTTTTTTCCAAACCTCTTTTGTATCTTCTCTCCTCTTCCGCTGCCTACTCCCTCTCTCTCCCTCCTTTCCTCTTCCGTCGCCGCCCACTCCCTATCTCCCTTCTCTGTCAATCTCTCTCTACCAGATCCTAAGGAGGGATGAGTCATGGAGGAAAGAAGGGTAAGTCACGAAGGTTTGCGGCTTCAACCGATTTACAAAGGAAGGATGGATCCGATTCCAAGACAATGGACCGCCGGTGTTAGCGGCGAAGGCGTCAAGCCAGCCATTGAGATTTTAGGTGTCAAGTAAAAGGGTGCAAGTCTAAGCATTCTTTGTTGCAACCCAGGTATGACGAAGCTTAGAAATCTGACGAAGCTCATGCTGCTACTATCTCAAATATCTGGGATTTTGGTGCACATGGCCAATGTTCGAGCGATCAATTGAAGGCATTTAATGAACATTTTTGCTAGGCCGTCATGGATATGAACATGGGATACGTGATGTTCATCTTCAATCCCAACGCTCATGCAATAGACATCGAAAGTTTTTTATGTGAATTCTCTAGCATTATATATTCAAACCTACTTAATTGGATAATTAGGGTGGCGAGCCATTAGCTTAATAATTTAAGCTAGGAGTTTGGATAATGCAGCATTTCGAATGAATACTAGACACATGTGACCAATGTGTTAAGAACCAACTAATACGATAAAGTATCTAAATTGTTCACAGAAATTTGAATAGGTTCACAAAGTTTAATAGGAAAAAATCATTATGATTTACACAATCATACATATACTAAATTATTCACATCAAAAATCAAAAATGACTTTTTTCTAAAATGCCAATAACATTTTGAAAAGAAAACGTGTGGAACTCACTCTTGGAGAAATTATAATTTGGTACGGTAATACAACGTCACTTGTGCTACATCCATTCAATATCTGAAAGTGATAAATGAATTTCAAATCTAGCTGTAAAAATAAAAAACGCATGTCAAGTTTTTAATGGAAGTATCTCCAACCACGTGGTAATAAGTAACTCACACTCTCATTCCCGACCCTTTCAAACCCACGCCACGCCCCAAAGACCCAAATCCGACCCATCCAAAATGCCCCTGAAATCTGAGACCCAGCCTCCATCCACCGGCACCGGTACCGGTACCACGCCCTCCGACCCATCCAACGCCTCAATCGACCCAATTCTCCTCGTCCTTCGAATCCTCCCCTACAGCTTCCTCCGCCCCCCTCGACTTCGCCTCAAGCTCCCAACCCTAACCCTCCCCTCACCCATGACCGTCTACGCCCTCGTCCTCCTCACCTACTTCATGGTTGTCTCCGGCATCGTCTACGACGTCATCGTCGAGCCCCCGGGCATCGGATCAACTCAGGACCGCCTCACAGGGTCGGTCCGACCCGTCGTATTCCTCGCCGGCCGGGTCAACGGGCAGTACATAATCGAAGGGCTGTCGTCCGGGTTCATGTTCGTGCTTGGTGGGATCGGCATTGTGCTTATGGACTTGGCTCTGGATCGGAATCGGGTAAAGAGTGTGAAGGTGTCGTATGCCACTGCTGGGATCTCCTCTGTCGTTCTCGCATATGTTATGAGTATGCTGTTTATTCGTATCAAGATCCCAGGTTATCTTTATTAACTAGGTAGTTAGGAGCTGAGTTGGAGTTTCAATTTCCATTGCGGACCTCAATTATGGTTTGATTTAGGCATGGATTATATAATTATCAGTATAATCAGATTTTGCTATATCTATATGGTTCGTTATTCACCTGTTTCCGATTCGTCCCGTTTTCTTGCATGTTTGTTGAGTGAAAGGCCCATGTGCGTATGAGATACTGATACTTGTCAGCTACTCCAACATACCATTGTGATACACTAAACTACCCCTCATTTTCTAGATTAGTCGTTCAATATCACGTCATACCGATACTTCAATGTCATATCCATATGAACTCGTGATACAGATTTTGAGTTGCAAATGAGTATGATGCTTATAGGGCTGTCAAGGAAATGAATCTGTGGTTTTTGCCTTGCAAATGGATTCTACATGCGTTGCCATTGTTTGTCTTTTAAACCGAGCTGTGCATCACAAACCTAAGGCTGTTTCATCTTCTGTTTACCTGCTAAGTATACCTTGATGGATTTTGGCTTGTAGATAGGCTTTCCCAAATATTATTGGTGGTCTGTTGTATGATTGGAGTTTAGGGGTCATTTCTTTTGGATATTGTTTTAAATATGGTACTGGGTTTTGAGTCTGTTGGGGTATTTTCAAATCAACGTTGAGCGTTTGATTTAACTATTATCTATCCAGTTTAGAAGAATGTCCTTAAGGGTTCATTCAGGACAGCTCTTGTAGGAAGCAATTTTGGTTGACGCCCATTGTTAAAAGGTGCTTTTAGTTGACAGAAAGTACCTTTAACTCTTCCAGAAGCAAATGTAGTAGCATTACGTCTCAGCTCTTGTGGGTGGAGTCCCACAACGCACTCCAAAGGTATTGGCTCAAACCCTCAAACTATTACTCGTGCATTAGATTTGGCTAAATATAGTCATTGGTTGACCTGCTGTTTTTATCTTTGTATTCACCATGTAGATATCTGATTCTTTCTAGTGCATTTCTAGCTACATTTGGTCCAAATTCCTTTCTACTTGCAAATCTGTCACACCAGAATACCCTTAAACATCGTGACTTTCTGGTTAATGAAAGAGTTTGATAACACTAATCAAGCGATGTCAGGGGTGGGGGAATCGAACTCGGGACTCAAGTGCAAGGGTGAATGCTGTGAGGCTTTCACATGTAAGTCTTTTGATAACATTAATAATGGGAGTCTTCTCAAATTGAGCTTGTTGATTGTGGATTGTGGATCAAGATTCCATTTGGAAAATGCTTGATTTGCAGACCAAGGCTAGCCTTTTTCATTTTGGATTCCTTCGTTAAATAATCAACGGCCTCTGTGTATCATTTACATATTTTGTAAAAATGAAAAATCCTATTTCAGGTCTTTTAATAAAAGCACATGGTCATATTGGGCTATTTATATGTCCTTTTCTCAAGAGAGATTCACAAAGTCGCTTCTTTCACCGTTTTTGGTTAGGGATCCCCATTATCTTTTGCAATATCTAAAGAATCATGACGTACAAAATCAAGAGTTTTCCAATAATTATAGGGTTACATCAAGGGTCGGCTTTAAGAGCATCTTCAATGAGAGTTCCTAACCACATTTGAGTACTCTTTTAAGGACTTAACGGGAATCTTTGTGTTCCCAAAGGAATATAGCCTACAATAGGAGAGTCCTTATAGTAGAATCCTTAAATTTGAGGTTTATACGATTTTTTGTGATAATTTGATTAGGTGCACATTTTTTGTTTATGTCAAATTTTTTTGAATTAATTTAACATTACGTTCGCGTAAAATATTTTTGTGAACATTTTAGCAAAAAAAAATAAAAAATTCTAATTCTAATAACAAATTGTTTTTCTTCACAAAAACGTATTTAGAATTGCTTAATTATTAGGTTATGCCCTTGCAAATTGATTAGGTACTAAGTTGGGCACATAATGAAAAAAAACTAGGGTTCATATAGTGTAATGTGTTAAAAAAAAGTAGCGTGGACGTTGCTCACTATGTTTCATCTTGATCCCTATGCCGCACAAGTATGATAAGCAAGTGCAACATATTCTAGCTTTCTAAATGTTGCTCCAGATACATTTCTCTGATCTAACTAAAGTAATAAGATCATATACCCTACAAACATGTCTGCAAGGATAGACATACCCAACGAACGTCAAGTTAACATTCCTAAAGGGTTTGCCACCCTTTGGATGGCCCAGTACATTGACAGATAGCCAATCAATATGTCTTTGGCCTAAAGCACGACATATCACTCTATTCGTTGGATTCACTTTCCTAGAAGTGGAAGAATATGGCACAAAATAACTCGTTACTTGATTGTTGTCTCAATCGTTTCCATCTCATGAGATTAATCCGGATTACTCACCAAGACTTGAAGTTCTTGGTCCAGTATACTAGTTTGAGTGAAATATGGAATTGAAATGAGATTATCATCGATGATGTTTCAATTATATGGTAGCTACTAACATAAATGAAAAGTGATGATATTGAACTGCGTTCCTTAGATTAGTGACAACATAGAACTGATTAGCCAATTGAAATTACAATCCAGGTTGAATTAGATTCCTTACCAAATAGTGTTTGGACCTATCGTTCGTACACTACCCATGGTAACCTTGAAAGTGTAATGAGATGAATGAAATAGTGTAATGTAATGCACACCTAATGCCGCAAGGCTTCTCTTAAATGACACATGATTAATTACAGCATATGAATGTGGTCAGCATTTTTTTCATTGGGATATTAATACGGAGATTTACATGTAAGTTCCTAAAGAATTACATGGACTGGTTCAAATGGTTCCATACCACGGACACCTTCTCAATTCGTTTGAGGCATTCACTTTACGGATTGAAGCAATCCGCTCGGATTTGGTATACCTGTCTAAATGATTATGTGATTTCTAGAGTTGTAGTCTATGTCGATGACGTAAATCTCACTAAGACTTTAGAAGAGCTTGAAAAAAACAGCCTCGCACTTGAAGACGGCAATTTGAGATGAATGATCTTGAGAAAACTCGTTTATGCCTTAACCTACAGTTCAAGCATTATTTTAATGGTATTTTGGTCCACCACTATAACTGCACCTCAAAGGTGTTACCTTTTGAGTATACCCATAATCATCCATACGCTAGATGCAAATGAGACCTTGAAGAGGTTGTGGAACCCGAAGTTCCATATCTAAGATTGAAGTCAAGCAAATTTGATCCCAAGACAACCTTGTTGACCTTTTCCCGAAGTCACTGCCGAAGTCTACTTTCCAAAAACTTGTTCGAGGAATTTGTATGAGTAACTATCTCTTTTGCAACTCTTGTAGTCTTAGGGGAGTATCCTGAAACATACTTAGTTGACCTTAATATACTCTTTCTCCCAGTTGACCTTAATATACTCTTTCTCCCTTAGATCAGGAGCATTTTTCCCATTGGATTTTTGCTACTTGACGGGGTATTAACGAGGCACCTATCCTGGATGGTCATACCCTTGTGTTTGTTTTCTACTACTTATGTCATGAAGATGTGAGGTTTCGACATGTTGCATCAACTCATCTTTTTTTCCTTACACTATGGGTTTATCCTATTAGGTTTTACCATATCCAGGTTTTGGTGAGATTTAGTCTTATATACATTCCTATAAGAAATTCATGTTTGCTACTTGTGTCAACTAGACGATATGACTTCATCAATCGATTCTGCATTCACTTGAAGATCCGATGTGCCATCTACTTAACTATTTTCACATTCCACATGTGTAATTGTGTAAATCATTAGTAGATTGTATTTAGGATACTAGAAGATCCTATCCTTTCATGGTTGTATTACTTGCAAGGCAAGAAATCCTATCCAATTTATTATAAAAAAAACGCACAAAAGGCACAAGGAATAACACACAGAATTCCTTAAGCCCTTATCTCTCTTCTTCATCACTCTCCGCTGCACTCTCTCTCTCTCCCTTCAATAAATAGGTTACAACAAAATTTATAATAAATAATATATTTCTAATATGTTTGCGTAAAGTAGGCCTGGCAAACGGGTCGTGTCTATCGTGTTCGTGTCGTTTTCGTGTAACACCTGTTATCTTAACGGGTCGTGTCGTGTCACACCCGTTATCTTAATGGGTCCTTAACAGGTCGTGTCACTTTACCCAACGGGTAAAGTGACCCGACCCGTTATGACCCGTTAAGAAAAAAATATATTTTTTTAAAATTTGCACATACCACACATTGCCACATAAATATTACTTCAAAACATTAAAACATTTCTCGTTCAAGTACTATATCTACACTCGAAAATCCAAGCATATACAAACAATTTTGACGGTTTGGATCGTTGAAATTAGTTTTGGAGAATTCGTAAAACGATAGATTGACTAACACTTAGAGTTTATTTATACTTTCATTAAGTATAACATAAGATTTTGTGGTATCCACTTGTGTAAATATTTTAAATTGAAGATCGAATTCATTCATTGTAGTCATATAGGGTCAAGGAGTGTAGTTATAAAAAATCATCAAAATCGGAGTTAAAATAACCGTTAAATCGTGATTTTTCGTTTATAACCGTTGAAAAGCTTTGTCCCGTTACTTGATCTCTGAATGTTTTTTTTTTGTGATTTTTTGCTGATGTGATCTCCAAGCATATACAAACAATTTTGACGGTTTGGATCGTTGAAATTAGTTTTGGAGAATTCGTAAAACAATAGATTGACTAACACTTAGAGTTTATTTATACTTTTATTAAGTATAACATAAGATTTTGTGGTATCCACTTGTGTAAATATTTTAAATTGAAGATCGAATTCATTCATTGTATTCATATAGGGTCAAGGAGTGTAGTTATAAAAAATCATCAAAATCGGAGTTAAAATAACCGTTAAATCGTGATTTTTCGTTTATAACCGTTGAAAAGCTTTGTCCCGTTACTTGATCTTTGAATGTTTTTTTTTGTGATTTTTTGCTGATGTGATCTCCAAGCATATACAAACAATTTTGACGGTTTGGATCGTTGAAATTAGTTTTGGAGAATTCGTAAAACGATAGATTGACTAACACTTAGAGTTTATTTATACTTTTATTAAGTATAACATAAGATTTTATGGTATCCACTTGTGTAAATATTTTAAATTGAAGATCGAATTCATTCATTGTATTCATATAGGGTCAAGGAGTGTAATTATAAAAAATCATCAAAATCGGAGTTAAAATAACCGTTAAATCGTGATTTTTCGTTTATAACCGTTGAAAAGCTTTGTCCCGTTACTTGATCTTTGAATGTTTTTTTTTGTGATTTTTTGCTGATGTGATCTCCAAGCATATACAAACAATTTTGACGGTTTGGATCGTTGAAATTAGTTTTGGAGAATTCGTAAAACGATAGATTGACTAACACTTAGAGTTTATTTATACTTTCATTAAGTATAACATAAGATTTTGTGGTATCCACTTGTGTAAATATTTTAAATTGAAGATCGAATTCATTCATTGTATTCATATAGAGTCAATGAGTGTAGTTATAAAAAATCATCAAAATCGGAGTTAAAATAACCGTTAAATTGTGATTTTTCGTTTATAACCGTTGAAAAGCTTTGTCCCTTTACTTGATCTCTGAATGTTTTTTTTTTTTGTGATTTTTTGCTGATGTGATCTCCAAGCATATACAAACAATTTTGAAGGTTTGGATCGTTGAAATTAGTTTTGGAGAATTCGTAAAACGATAGATTACTTAGAGTTTATTTATACTTTCATTAAGTATAACATAAGATTTTGTGGTATCCACTTGTGTAAATATTTTAAATTGAAGATTGAATTCATTCATTGTATTCATGTAGGGTCAAGGAGTGTAGTTATAAAAAATCATCAAAATCGGAGTTAAAATAACCGTTAAATCGTGATTTTTCGTTTATAACCGTTGAAAAGCTTTGTCCCGTTACTTGATCTCTGAATGTTTATTTTTTATGATTTTTTGTTGATGTGATCTCAAAGCATATACAAACAAGTTTGACGGTTGGGATCGTTGAAATTAGTTTTGGAGAATTCGTATGCCATCAATCAAGTTCCGTGTGTGTGTGTGTGTGTATATATTTATTAAGTAGATTTAAATCTATTTATTTTGTATGTATAAATTATAATTGACTGGTACACGGAATAATACATACATCACGTGTCACGTGTGTCATTATAAAAATAGTGAGATATGCCATGACAGTCATGTGTGTGATAAAAAGTTAATAACTTTAAAAAAAAAAAAAAAATTTCTCACCACTTCTATTAATTTTCATTTTTCCCTCTCTTTTTGTTTCCTTTTCAACTTTTTCTTATCATTTTCATTTTTCCCTCCAACATCTTTCCCTAATTCCCTCACTTTTTTGTTTTATTTTCAACTTTTCTTAACATTTTCATTTTCCCTCCATTTTTTTTTCAAAAAGGGCGGCAAGTTGGCAACGGCAAGAAATTGATTATTGAAATTTGAATGGAAAGAAATCACATCAAATTTCAATGGATGCAAAATCATGCAATGCATCATGCATATTAAATTATTAATTAATAATTATTATAGTTTTTATAAAATTTAATATATATATAATTATTATAGATAGACTTAATATTTTGGGGGTATAATTATTATAGTATATATAATTATTATAATTATTATAAATTTTATAGTTAATTTAATATATATATATATATATATTTATTATAATTTTTAGGGGTATAAAATTGTAAAATTAATGTATATAATTATTATAGTATTTTTTTAGGGTTATAAAATTATAAAAATAATATTATGCTTATCGTGTATCGTGTTACTCACGTGTATACCCGAACCAACCCGTTATCTTAACAGGTGCTTATCGGGTTACCCGATAATGACCTGATTCGTTATTGTGTCGACCCAAACACCTGTTAATTTCGTGTCGGGTTATCGGGTCGTGTCAGAAATTGCCAGGCCTAGCGTAAAGGCCCTCATATGTTTGCATAAATACCACACGCCAAAACATAAATTGCTGAACGTGGCTGACGTTAGATCCCCCTTAGGCGGGGGCTCTAGCTTCGGCTCCACTGTAAGATCCTGTATTTTTAGAATTTATTATGAATATTATTTTTCTAACTAGGATTGATTACCAAAGTGGATGTATTATGCATGTAGTTATGCATATTGACACTATCTTATTTTTATGATTAAGGTTTGAGTTTAGAGGATTAAAGGTGGGAGGTGGCAGTTTGTGGTGGAAGATATTGTATTAGTTAATTAGGAAGATCAGTTGAGTTGGAGTATTCTAGAATAAGAATACGTGGGCTGTAGAGACATGAATAGGAAAACAAATTAGTGGGAGGTGGCTTAAATGTTTCATGCAGATTAATAGGTGTGTAATTCCAGCAAACTTGGAGATCCACCTAAGGTTTGACGTGTCATGACTTGGTTCTTAGCTATCTGAACTAAGGTGCTTGTAAGCACTTTTGTAAATTTGAGGTGTCAGGTGCAGGTTAAATCTTTGTAGTTGCTATTGACACCTGTCGCATCAAATAAGTGACTAAGCAATTAGGTGTTGGATGCACAGTATCAGCTCTCCTCATCTTTACACGCAGGAGAACTAGAGAGAACCGTCGGTTTTATCCTTGCCGTCACACCATCCAATCAAATTACATTAGTTCTTGTATTTATATATATAGAGAGAGATTAGAAAATAAAATAGAGTAGAAGAAATATATGGTGTTAGGAGTGATCAAGGAGCTTCCTCAAATACATAGAACTTAGCTATTTTGGTGGTGACATGGATAAGTATATGGAGCTTAGTTATTTCAGTAATTATGTGGATCTTTGTTTTAGCTTTGGAATCTAAGTAGGGGAAATATAGCAAATCTTTACGGAAATTGATTTTATTAAATTTCGTGAAGTGTTAGAATTTTCTTTATCTTTTTGGTTGATTAATGTGGTTGGATATTAATTGGCTAATTGCTTCGTTTAATTTTACTTGTTATTAGTTATGAAATTATTGTTGGAATATTGCTATTCGTTGAGAATATACTATGATACATATAAAAATGAAATGATATTATTTGTGCATCATTCATGTTGATGTGGTTAGAACTTCATTGTTTAGATTGGCTTGGAAATGAGGGTAATTGGAAATGATCTTTTGTGTAGTTGAATATATCTATTGTGAACCAGGTCCTAAGAAAGCCCGGTGTGCACATTAGAATAGGATATCGGCAGGATAAATTGTCGATGTGGGCGTTTTGGGTTGAAGATCAATGAATTAGATAAGATGACTAACAAAAGGGGTTCATAAACTTGGGATATCTTATGGGGGTTAATTTGTATAGTAGAATATTCAAACTAGCATTGCAATGGTAAAATGCATAGTATGAGATGTGCAGGTCCGCGTGTTTTGTTATATAAATTAACAAGTGTAGTCGAAAAGGTTGCATTGCATTCATGCATTGTTATCAATACTGATTTGATATTTTGCTATATGATTTCATGACACTTAATTTAGTATTGTCAATTTACTGTGGTAAGGTTATGTCTCTACTTAGCTGTTGAAGTTCATCTCTCTATTGTTATGCAGGTTTACGAACTAGACATTTAAGAGGGTAGGTAGGATGTGATCGAATTAGATTAGAGAACAGAAAGTTTATTCATCTATTTACTATAGGTTGTAAAGAATTTTTTATTTGTCTAAGAATCATGATTTATTTTTATAAGGGGAATTTATTTTCCAACCCGTTACAATTTCCTTTTAATTATTTAGTTTTAACTCACGTTTCATATTCGGGTTTGAGTTTTTATTACTGATCCGGATTCGGGGCGTGACAGAATGTATTAGGGCATAGGTATTAGAAACCCTTGGATAAGAACTCTGGGAAAAGATTAGCATGAGCCAAATAAGTTTGAATTTAGAAAAGTCTGCGAGATGGGTTTTGGAAGTAAAGGTTTTGGTTGGCCTCCAGTGATATGTAGACTGTACGAATAGGCTTACATGTGAAGTCAGTTTTTGCACATGATCTTGACAATTGAATTCATATGTAGATCTTTTGAGAAAGGAAGTTAAGTTTGATCCAAAAACGAAAAGGATGGGTTAAGCAGTGCATGCACATAAATTTAAGATGAGTTTTTCATGTGAAATGGGTTCAGGAGTAACTAAAGACGAGAGAACTTGGATTGTGGACTTGAGTAAGAGGAAAGTGGTCATGTATCCTTACCCTGGAGGAAGTAAGAATAAACTGAGTACGTGGTTGTAATGTTTTGCCATTTAGAGAGAGATAGGACTATTCTCAATTTTTTTTGGTAAGTTATGTTACTATAATGAAAAATTGGAGAAGTCAGTGTCTACTGAACTCATTTGACTCTGAACAATGAAGCAAACAGGGGTATATAAGTAAATTCACAAAAGGAATTGCTAGAGAAAATTTGTCCGTTAATTGAGGGATTAGAATCGATCTTAGAGTTAAGAATTGAATGAGAGGAGAATTTGATGCGGCATAGAGTTTTGTAAGTTCTGATGTTGTTTTGATCTTGAGTAGTGGACAAAAAAGAAGGAATTTACGCAAAAGGACTTTATAATAAGCTAGTTACGTGTGATGTTGAATGAGGATATTAGAGATTAAGATCCTATGAACACTTGAATTTTGTTACTCGTATATTTTGATGTAAGAGCTAGTATTTACGAAGGAAATTTAGGTTTGGATAGGTCTATGGATTACTTATGGGATAGATATGAAGCTAGAAGTCACGACTTGTTGACAGATTGTATGCTAAAGTGGTTTTTTTTTTTTTTTTTTTTTTTTGTTTTCATTGGAGAATTAGTAATCATATATGAGTGAGTACTACTGAATAAATTGGCAGATTTATTTCTAAGATGATACAAAAAATTATGATCACTTTGGATTTGTAATTTTGCAATTGAGTTATAAATTATTATATAGCTAATATGAACTCTAGGAGTTAGGCTTGAACTTAGTGTTGGTTCATGATTTTAGAGAATCACTTGCAAAATTATTGTTATATACAGAATCATAATCATGAAAGAGAATTAGTGCTTCACTATGAGGATTTGGGTAGTTATATACTGGTCAGAAGAATTTGAGAGTACCTATATTGATGCAAAAGAGTATTCTACATGTTTCAGTGTTGAAGAATTCAAAAGAAACGTATAAATATGTTGTTGAGACTTTGTATAATGATAATTAGGCTTGAATAAATAGCAGAGATGACGAAAGATGTTCTAAGAGGAGGGATGAACCTTTGGTTGTCTGTCAGCTAGTTTGATGAAGATATGGCGAGTTTTGGGAATCAAATTAAGATGGAGAAGAGAGCAACTATATTATAATATTGTCCGTATGGAAGGAGAGTAATTTTCAGTGGATAAGCTTCTGTTAATTTTAAGAAGAAAAAGAATTGAGGAGTTGAGGATTTTAAAAGAGAATGAAAACCACAAGTATACACTCTTGGTGATAGATGTATAAAGAAAGAGTGAATGACAATAGACAAAGGGAAAATGAAATTAAGGCTTACTATTAAACTAGAGGAAATAATGGGAACAAATTGACGAGGTTCTTAATATTAGTTAGGTTTATGAACTATATGTGGAGAAAATAAGACTATTAGAGAATTCTTATTGTCTTGAAATGTATTGAAATCGTTGAATTGTTAAAGTTAGATGATCTTATTTCAGTTGTTTACTTAGTATGCATAAGGTTATCAATAATTGGAATACAAAACAAAGGGATTATGATACATAGTATTGATTCTCTCTTTGATTTGGAAGTTAAGTAGTGATTGATATGTACAAGTTCACAAGATTGAAGTGATCATTGGAGCTAAGAGCCATATATACTTTCCTTTACGACAAATATTTAAGCGGCTAAATGAATGTTATGGAAGGATTGGAGAATCGTGAATTGGATGATCAAAGTAATCCCTAAGCAGGAATAACAGATGACATGTGTATTATTGACTCCAATTGAAGAACTTCAGTACTTTGAATTATCTCTGTGGAGTGTTGGATTTGTAGGTTTAAGAAATAAATTTACGGATGTTGATGTGGAATATAAGGTCTGATATTTGATGAGTTTTAGAAGATTTTATAGGTTAGTACTCAACTTCGGAATCATTCAGTGAACTCGACAATTTTTGAGACATGGACTTGAAAAGTATTGAGTGGTTGTTTCTGTTGACGTTTTTGGAAAAATGAGATTAATTGAAGTTGAACGACTACGATGATGGATGGATGGCTGATCTTTATATATGAGGACTTGAGCTGACTGGTTTTAAGAATCAATTTTAGGAAGTCTTAATATTGATTTATATTCTTATATTAATTGACTTATCAACATAGGCTTTGATGGTTGGACATTTTAAACGATTAAGGTTTGATAAATTTTAAGGACGAATTTTTTTTTTTTTTAAAGAGGGTAGATTGTAAGATCCCGTATTTTTAGAATTTATTGTGGATATTATTTTCTAACCAGGATTATTTACCAAAGTGGATGTATTATACATGTAGTTATGCATATTGACACTATCTTATTTTTATGATTAAGGTTTGAGTTGAGAGGATTAAAGGTGGGAGGTGGCAGTTTGTGGTGGAAGATATTGCATTAGTTAATCAAGGACGGAGTTAGGATTTTTTTTTTTTGGGTGGGCTAGTTGAAAATAGTATCATAAAATTAAATGTTTATTTTTTTACTTATGTAAAATTATATAATAATCAATATAAAAGAACAACAATATAATATAAATTATTCTCAAAATCATAATCCTAACCAATAAATTCAAGGATTATATAAATAATCAACCTACTAATTAAATCAAGAATAAGTAAATAAAGAGATTAAGAACGTGCCAAAGGCGACATTCATTGGAAAATTGCAACGGAAAGTCAAGAATTGTGGAGATAGGGATTTAATTGTATATTTAAAGAACTTTATTAATCTTTTCTTGAGTAAGAAGCACAGAAACTAAATTTGACACACCCCGACCGAAGTCAGGGCATGCTGGCCGTCACGTGAAAGTGACGTAACCAAGTGCACAGTGCGGAAGCTAATAAATAATAATAAAAGTACGAATAAATAAAAACCAAGCTATACACTGAGTAAATAACATACATGTGCAAGCATAAGTGTGAAAAATAATGTTTAGAGCATAAAAGACCTAGTGCAGTCCGGGAGAAACAACACTAAATAAACACACCCAAAGGTGGTCCTACACTGGTGATAATCTGTCAGATATGCCGTGAATCCCTCGAGAGCCACCAACAGAGCTATCTAAACTAGAACCTGAAGGGGCGCAAAACAGAAAGTGTGAGTGGGCAAAAATAAAGCTTTTCAAAATCATTTCAATATCAAAAGTACTAACCCCTCACCGTAAAACCTGTATAGTTTTCCAGAAAATATCATATGCACATATATATAACTCATGCTCAGAAATATGCCATGTCGAATGCCTCCACATAGAAATGCAAGTACTCAGGTAATGTCAAATCAATGCCATATAATCTGTCAGCCGGAGTCACCTAACATGACCTGTACGGTTGAATCTAGAGCTCAAATCTCCAACTCACTAACTATACCTGCACACGAGTCAAAACCACCTAAAGTGGTCTGTACGACAGGACTGGGTGTAAATAAGTACGCTCAAGTGCTACGATCACGTGAAGACGAGGCGAATAATCACGGGTCACCTACGAGTCGGAACCATTTACAGTGGTCTGTACGACATGACTGTGCACCTAACTTGGATCCAAGATGAGCGTGTGGTGCAGGAGGTGAACATCACGTGAAGGACTGTGCCTTACTCTGGGCGGGAGCACTAACACCGGGGTTGCAGGTTATGAGCTATCTATGCATCTCAAATCACTACTAAACATAAACATAAACCATAACTTACCTAACATTTACCTGTGCGTCCGCAACACCAAACAAATGTATATATGCAACTAATAATGCATAATTAAACGGGCAAACATATTGCATGGCATATAAAACATATAAAAATTTAATTTCATTTTCTGGGAAAAACACAAGTATAGAGGTATATACGGAAAACCAAAAACCCACTCACTGGTATGTAGAAAGGTCGTAACCCCCTTGCCTCGAGTGACTGCCCTCGTCCTTGGGATAGGTCTCACCTATCTGCGAAACAACTATAAAAACGTTAATTTAAAGCACATAACCCAAACTAGGTAAAAACTTCTCATACAATGCTCAAATGGGGTATGTGAATACACCAACATGATCTACTCAACTTCACGAACATCCCATATTTTTAAAATAATTTTCTGACACCGTACGCGCCCCCACGCGCTGGCCAAAGCACGGCCACACGCGCTGCCCACGAGCAGGCACGTGCCTGGCACACTGACGGCATTAGTTAACGCCGTCAGGAATATTCCATTAAGTCTGACAGATTCCGTTAACGCCGTTAGGAATATTCCGTCGTTTTCTCCTGCTAAACTTCGGCGCCGTCGCCGTAGCCACAAAACCGGGAGATTTTCCAAACTTCATATCTCACTCGTTTTTCACCTAAATTTCACGAAATTGGTACCAAAATGAAGCTTACAACTAGAGGAACAAATCCATACCACTTTCAAGCATTAAAACCAACAAAATCTCACCGGGAAAACTCCACCAAAACCAGCCAAACCTGCAACTCATGATCCCAACGTCTAAAACCTTCAAATGAACCACCCCGAGCCTCCTAAGGACCTCACCAAGTTTCCTACAAACTTGAAATTCCCAAAACCCATGAATTTACGTGTGCATGAACAGTACCCCGATTTGAACATCTCAGGTTCGACGTGAAAACGAAGGTATCCTTACTTGAAATGGGTATGGTTGAACTCCTAAGGACCTTACGAGCACAAATATGTAGTTTTCTTCCTCGATCTACCACGTTTTCGAGCAATTGGACTCTTGTCCGTATAAGGAAGAAAGGAAAGGGAGAAAGAGACAGGGATACGGGACAAGGAAAGGATAAGGATGAGTATGGGTGTGGGTGTGTGTGTGTGGTCCAAAACAGCCAACCAAAACCCCAAAATAACCACACAATGAAACAAAAATATTAGGGGCAAAACCGTCATTTTACCCCTACGGTACGAAAAATCCAGGACGGGCTGTCACAACCTACCCACCTTAATAAAATTTCATCCCAAAATTCATAACAACCACTCACAGCAACCACTAGTGATTAAAGAACAATCGAGGATACAAATCTCTCATCCGATCTTTAGTCTCCCAAGTAGCCTTCTCCGCTGAATGATTCATCCACAAAACTTTCACCAAATTCATTGTCTTGTTCCTCAGAACCTTTTCCTTCTAATCCAGAATCGTCACTGGTTCCTTATCATAAGTCAAATCCGAATGAATTTCCAAGGGTTGAGGAGATATCACATGAGACGGATCCGTAACATAATGTCGAAGCATAGACACGTGAAAAACGTTATGTACTTTAGTTAGCTCAGAAGGCAACTCCAGCCTGTAAGCCACTTCACCAACTTGCTCAGTGATCATGTACGGTCCGATAAACCTGGGACTCAACTTACCTTTCTTTCCAAACCACACAACACCTCTCCACGGTGAAAGCTTCAGAAATACCCAATCGCCAACCTCATACACTCTATCCGTATCATGCTGGTCCGCTAAGCTCTTTTGTCGATCCTGGGCCGCCTTCAGGTTAGACTTGGTTAACTGAACATTTTGAGTAGTCTCCTCAACAATCTCTGGGCCCACCAAAACTCTTTCTCCGATTTCTGACCAACACAAGGGTGTGCGACAAGATCTACCATACAATGCCTCGAATGGTGCCATGCCGATACTCGAATGAAAGCTGTTGTTGTAGGCAAATTGCATTAAATCTAACCACTTGTGCCAAGCATCACCAAACTGTAACACCGAAGATCTCAACATATCCTCCAACGTCTGAATGGTTCTCTCTGACTGTCCGTCTGTCTGAGGATGATATGTTGTATTATAGAGTAACCTTGTACCCAAAGCTTCCTGAAAAACCACCAAAAATTTAGAAGTAAATCTTGGGTCACGATCCGAAACAATACTCACAGGAACACCATGGTACTTCACGATCTTCGAGATGAACAACTCAGCTAATCGGCCCAAAGAATACTTATCCCTCACTGGAATGAAATGTGCTGACTTAGTAAGCCGATCAACAATCGCCCAAATGCTGTCAAAACCATTATGTGTACGCGAAAGCTTGTACACCAAATCCATAGTAATGTTTTCCCATTTCCACTCTGGAACGGGGAGCGGTTGCAACAACCCAAATGGCTTCTTCCTTTCAGCTTTAACTTGCTAGCAAACGGCACACCTACTCACATACTCAGCTATCTCTCTCTTCATACCCGGCCAATAATAAAATGGTCGAATGGTATGATACATTTTAGTAGCTCCTGGATGCATAACATAAGCTGAGATATGCGCTTCATCGAGAATTGCTTTCTTTAAATCCAAATTATTAGGCACAAACATCCTACCCTCTTGCATAAGCATGCCATCCGATTCATGAACTCTGAGGTCTTTCCTCTTCCCCTGATTCCTTGCTTGGATTATTTCTTGAGTTTCCTCATCAGCTACCTGAGCTTCAAGCACACGATCAACTAAAATTGGCCTAACTTGAAAATTAGCAAGTAAAGCCACCTCTTGATCTTCTGTCTCTAACCTCACTCCTGTGGATCTTAAGTCTGCCAGAAGAGGAACGTGACTAGCGTACAACACATGAATATGACCCTGAGACTTCATACTAAGTGCATCAGCTACCACATTTGCACGACCAAGGTGATAATCAATCTTGCAGTCATAATCACTAAGCAGTTCCAACCACCTCTGCTGACAAAGATTAAGATCCCTCTACGTGAAAAGGTATTGAAGACTCTTATGATCTGTAAAGATCTTGCATTTTTCTCCATAAAGATAATGTCTCCACAACTTCAACGCAAAGATGATGGCCGCTAACTCCAAATCATGCGTAAGATAGTTCAACTCATGAGGCTTCAATTGTCGTGAGGCATAAGCAATTACCCTACCATGCTGCATCAACACACATCCTAGAGCATTCAAGGAAACATCACTATAAACCTCGAAATCACCACTATCGTCCGGGAGTGCCAAAACAGGTGCATGAGTGAGACAATACTTCAATTGTTGGAAACTCTGCTCACAATTATCATCCCACTCAAATTTAACATCTTTCCTCGTTAACTTTGTCAGTGGTAAAGCAATCACAGAAAAATCCTTAACAAACCGTCAATAATACCCTGCTAAACCAAGGAAACTTCTGACCTCAGTGACGGTTCGCGGTTGCTCCCGTTTCTCCACAGCTGCCACCTTCTAAGGATTGACCAAGATACCTTGAGCAGAAATAATGTGCCCCAAAAATGCTACTTGATCTAACCAGAACTGGCACTTGCTAAACTTAGCATACAGTTGGTGTTCCCTCAACCTTTTCAACACCAAAGTAAGATGTCGAACATGCTCCGATTTAGACTTAGAGTATACCAGAATATCGTCAATGAAGACAATAACAAACCTATCCAAATACGGCTGGAATACTCAGTTCATCAAATCCATAAAAGCAGCTGGCGCATTCGTCAATCCAAAAGGCATAACCAGAAACTCGTAATGACCATAACGAGTCCTGAAAGCAGTTTTAGGGACATCCTCCCTACTAATCTTCAATTGATAGTATCCAGACCTCAAGTCAATCTTGAAGAATACATAAGCACCTCGCAACTGATCAAACAAATCATCAATACGCGGCAATGGATAACGGTTTTTAATCGTTACCTGATTCAATTGCTGGTAATCAATACATAGCCTCAAAGTTCCATTTTTCTTTCTCACAAACAACACTGGAGCTCCCCAAGGTGAAGCACTAGGCTAAATAAAACCCTTATCCACTAATTCCTGCAATTGAACTTTTAATTCCCTCAACTCAGCAGAAGCCATACGGTAAGAAGTCAAGGATATAGGATTAGTACCGGGAAGCAAATCGATGGTGAACTCCATGTCTCGGTCTGGCGGCAAACCAGGTAAATCCTCAGGGAAAACATCAGGAAAATGCCTAACTACCCTTACATCTTCCACACTGCTAAGAGCAGCATTGTCCAACACCATATGAGCTAAGTATCCCTGGCAACCCTTTAATAATAACCTTTTCGCTCGCATAGCAAAAATAACGCCATGTCTCACCCCACTTTGCTCGCCCACAAAAGTAACCACAGGTAATCCAGGACGATGGAAGGTAACTATTTTCCCGTAACAATCAATATTGGCACGATTGAAATGCAACCAATCCATGCCCAAAATCACATCAAAATTAACAATATCTAACGGGATAAGATCAGCTGGCATAATAACATCCTCCACCATCACTGGACATCCTGGATACACACAATCAACAATACATCTTTCCCTTCTAGGTATAGCAAACTCTAAATCATACCCTAGAGGTGTAGGGTGAGGTTGCGTCACTTGAGCAAATGTATGAGAAATCATAGAATGTGTAGCACCACAGTCAATTAATACTCTAGCAAAATAACCAAGGATATTTAACGTACCCATGATCAAGTCTGGATTATTTTGAGCATTCTGCAGAGAGATATTGTGAATACGCCCCTGGGTCAGCTGCCGTCCACCACGACCTCTACTCGTCTGGCCACCACGACTCTGTGCACCACGCCCCTGACTAGGCTGACCAGACTGCCTCGAAGATCCCACACTACTCGCAACAATCTTCCCTTGTTGAGGCTGTCCTCCCTGATACCACTAAGACCCACTTGCTGGAACTGGAAAATACGACATATAGCCACCAAAATACTGGGGATAACCACCCTAAGAATATGGATCCTGGGGATATGGATACTGTCCTGGGGCATAAGAAATAACATCACCTTGATATTAATAGGCACCACCACGACCCATCTGCTCGTAACTACCAGGACCAGGAACCTGCTGGATCGGTGCAGGTGGTGGCAAGAAAGTCTGTTGGGGCCTCTGCTCACTCTGGGGACAATTTTCAGCCCGATGTCCCATTTGATACCAAACTGACACACCCTGACCGAAGTCAGGCCATGCTGGTCGTCACGTGAAAGTGACATAACCAAGTGCACAGTGCGGAAGCTAAGATATAATAATAGAAGTACAAATAAATAAAAACCAAGCTATACACTGAGTAAATAACATACATGTGCAAGCGTAAGTGTGAAAAATAATGTTTAGAGCATAAAAGACCTAGTACAGTCCAGGAGAAACAACATTAAATAAACACACCCAAAGGTGGTCCTACACTGGTGATAATCTGTCAGATATGCTGTGAATCCCTTGAGAGCCACCAACAGAGCTATCCAAACTAGAACCTGTAGGAGCGCAAAACAGAAAGCGTGAATGGGTAAAAACAAAGCTTTTCAAAATCATTTCAATATCAAAAGTACTAACCCCTCGCCGTAAAACATGTATAGTTTCCCAGAAAATAGCATATGCACATATATATATATAACTCATGCTCAGAAATATGCCATGTCGAATGCCTCCACATAGAAATGCAAGTACTCAGGTAATGTCAAATCAATGCCATATAATCTGTCAGCCGGAGTCACCTAACGTGACCTGTACAGCTGAATCTAGAGCTCAAATCTCCAACTCACTAACTATACCTGCACACGAGTCGAAACCACCTAAAGTGGTCTGTACGACAAGACTGGGTGTAAATAAGTACACTCAAATGCTACGATCACGTGAAGACTGGGCGAATAATCGCGGGTCACCTATGAGTCGGAACCACCTATAGTGGTCTGTACGACAGGATTGTGCGCCTAACTTGGATCCAAGATGAGCGTGTGGTGTAGGAGGTGAACATCACGTGAAGGACTGTGCCCTACTCTGGGTGGGAGCACTAACACCGGTGGTGCAGGTTATGAGCTCTCTATGCATCTCAAATCACTACTAAACATAAACATAAACCATAACTTACCTGGCACTTACCTGTGCGTCCGCAACACCAAACATATGTATATATGCAACTAATAATGCATAATTAAACGGGTAAACATATTGTACGGCGTATAAAACATATAAACGTTTAATTTCATTTTCTGGGAAAAACACAAGTATATAGGTATATACGGAAAACCAAAAGCCTATTCACTGGTATGTAGAAGGGTCGTAAACCCCTTGCCTCGAGTGACTGCGCTTGTTCTCGGGATAGGTCTCACCTATATGTGAAACAACTATAAAAACATTAATTTAAAGCACATAACCCAAACTAGGTAAAAACTTCTCATACAATGCTCAAATGGGGTGTGTGAATACACCAATGTGATCTACTCAACCTTACGAACATCCCCATATTTTTAAAATAATTTTCTGACACCGCACGAGCCCCCACGCTTTGGCTAAGGCACGGCCACACGTGCCGCCCTTGCGCAGGCACGTGCCTGGTTAACGCCATCAGGAATATTCTATTAAGTCTGACAGATTCCGTTAACACCGTTAGGAATATTTCGTCCAAACTGAAGAAATATTCTGTCATTTTCTTCGGTCAAACTCCGTCGTCGGAAAACTAGGAAATTTTCCAAACCTCATATCACACTCGTTTTTCACCCAAATTTCACGAAATTGGTACCAAAATGAAGCTTACAACTAGAGGAACAAATCCTTACCACTTTCAAGCACTAAAACCAACTGAATCTCGCGGGAAAACTCCACCAAAACCTGCCAAACCTGCAACTCACGATCCCGATGTCCAAAACCTTCAAACGAACCACCCCGAGCCTCCTAAGGACCTTACCAAGTTTCCTACAAACTTGAAATTCCCAAAAACACATGAATTTACGTTGCATGAACAGTACCCCAATTTGAACATCTCCGGTTCAACATGAAAACGAAGGTATCCTTACCTGAAATGAGTATGGTTGAACTCCTAAGGACGTCACGAGCACAAATATGTAGTTTTCTTCCTCGATGTACCATGTTTTCGAGCAATTGGACTCGTGTCCGTACAAGGAAGAAAGGAAAGGGAGAGAGAGACAGGGATACGGGACAGGGAAAGGATGAGGATGAGTGTGGGTGTGTGTGTGGGGTCCAAAACAGCCAACCAAAACCCCAAAATAACAACACAATGAAACAAAAATACTAGGGGCAAAACCGTCATTTTACCCCTACGGTACGAAAAATCCGGGACGGGCTATCACAAAATTACATAGGATAAATGGTATTTTTCTTTAAAGAATAGAATAAAGGGGGGGGGACTAGAGATAGAACTAATTTATAATTTTTAGCAGAAAACATATTATTTACTACCTCTCCTCTACTAAATATACATTAAATAATAATCTGTATTGAAATTGAGTAGGCTATAAGCATGAGTTTACAAAAGAATAGATCTATTCACAAACCCATTTTACTTCCAACATAGCCTTATTAATATTTTGTTAGTGATCATCTTCAATTCATTCGATCCGAACAATCGGTGATTAAAAGGTGTGTAAAAAGTAAAAATAAATATATGAATAACACTACTCTTACAGAAAACCTCCCTAAACTACAGCCCACCTTAACCTCATGAGTGGCTACGCCATTGTAGTTAATTAGGAAGATAAGTTGAGTTGGAGTGTTCTAGAATAACAATACGTGGTCTGTAGAGACATGAATAGGAAAACAAATTAGTGGGAGGTGGCTTAAATGTTTCATGCAGATTAATAGGTGTGTAATTCCAGCAAACTTGGAGATCCACCTAAGGTTGGACGTGTCATGACTTGGTTCTTAGCTATCTGAATTAAGGTGCTTGTAAGCAGTTTTGTAAATTTGAGGTGGCAGGTGCGGGTTAAATCTTTTGAGTTGCTATTGACACCTGTTGCATCAACTAAGTGACTAAGCAATTAGGTGTTGGATGCATAGTATCAGGTCTCCTCATCTTTACACGCAGGAGCTTGTAGAAGAACAAGATAGGTCCATCGGCTTTATCCTTGCCGTCACACCATTCAATCAAATTACATTGGTAGCTGCCTTTTCCCCTATAAATAGGAACTTCATTCCCTTGGTTTGGGTTACCAACTGGTGCACGGGTTGGACGATGTAGTGAGATATATGGTTACATGCAAGCATGCATGTTAAGCATTTGCAGAGAGAAATTATGAGAGTTTGACATGCAAGTGCAGGCAAACATGTTCTGTACTTACGCTATATGCATATGTTTAGTTCTTATGTTTATATATAGAGAGAGAGGTTGGAAAATAAAAGAGAGTAGAAGAAATATATGGTTTTAGGAGCGATCAAGGAGCTTCTTCGAATACGAGGAACTTAGTCATTTCGGTAGTGACATGGATAAGTGCATAGAGTTTAGCTATTCCGATAGTGACGTGGATCGTCGTTTTAGCTTTGAAATCTAAGTAGAGGAAATATGGCAAACCTTTACGGAAGTTGATTTTATTAAATTTCGTGAAGTGTTAGAATATTCTTTATCTTTTTGGTTGATTAATGTGGTTGGATATTAATTGGCTAATTGCTTCGTTTAATTTTACTTGTTATTAGTTATGGAATTATTGTTGGAATGTTATTCGTCGAGAATATACTGTGATACATGTAAAAATGAAATGATATTATTTGTGCATCATTTATGTTGATGTAGTTAGAACTTTATTGTTTAGATTGGTCTGGAAATGAGGGTAATTGGAAAGGATATTTTGTGTAGTGGAATCTATTCATTGTGAATAGGTTCTAGAAAATCTCTGTGTGCATCTTAGAATAGGATATCGGCGGGATAAATTGTTGATGTGGGGGATTTGGGATGGAGATCAATGAATTAGATAGGATGACTAACAAAAGGGGTTTATGAACTTGGGCTACCTTATGGGGGTTAATTTGTATAAATAATATTTGAACTACCACTGCAGTGGTAAAATGCACAGTATGGGACGCGGATGTCCGCATGTTTTATTATATAAATTAACAGGGGTAGCCGAAGAGGTTGCATTACATTCATGCATTGTTATCAATAATGATTTGAAATTTGGCTAGATGATTCCATGACATTTAATTTAGTATTGTCAATTTACTGTGATAAAGTTATGTCCCTACTGAGCTGTTGAAACTCATCCCTCTATTGTTATGCAGGTTTACGAACTAGACATTCAAGAGGATAGGCAGGATGTAATCGGATTAGATTGAAGTATATAAAGTTTATTCGTCTATTTACTGTAATTCTTGATTTGTCTAAGAATCATGAGTTATTTTTATAAGAGAAATTTATTTTCCAACCCGTTACAATTTTTTTTAATTATTTAGTTTTAACTCATGTTTTAGATTCGGGTTCGAGTTTCTATTACTGACCCGAGTTCAGGACGTGACATCCATGGACCCCACCTCTTGCTTGATAATTAAGACTAGCTAGGAAGTGTGTTTTGGACAGTGTTTGCCTTCAACCCAAACTGCTTAGGCAATTCAAGACCCATGAAAGTGCTCTTAGAGTGAGACCAATTTTTTTAAGTTCTTGTAGAAGCCAACCTTGCATTATATCGACCAAAACTAATACTCATGAGTTTTTCTTCAATCAATGACTCATATTCCAAATCGACAACTTATCACACAATTTGATTTTCTTTGTGTATATCTGACTTTTAGGGACTAAAAACGAGTCTAAATATGCCACATTATCAATTTAGAAATTAATAATAATTAAATAAATAAAAAATAATAAACTAACACTGTTTTAAATCTCATAAATATAATATCAGCAACTTTAAATTCCTTTCCTTTTTAAAAAATCGCTTCATTAAACATTGAAAGCGTAAAATTTAGTCATCCAAAAACTTTAATTTTGACTAGAGTGAAAAAGAAATCGATGATGGTTAAACTCACACCAAAATGCATACTCTATAGACATAATTATTATCCGTCATTACATCTATTTGCCCACAAACTCTTTTTTTGAATATATCGATACTTTTTACACTAAGGGGAAGGGGAGTTCGGTAAAACTACACAATGAGTAACTTAATTTGGTATCAAATTAGTTATTCACGAGATTTGAATCTAAAATCTCTTACTTTTAAGTGAAGATGAATAATCTCAAATCGTAATACTAACACCGAGTGGCGTCCACAAACTCTTTTTAAACCTAACTCACATTTTTATTTTATTTTTAAATATTGTTGAGATAAAGTCACATTCGTTGATAGACAAATTTTCCCTTCTGACAAAACCAAAAAAAAAAACATAATAAACAGTGCTAAACTGTCGGTACTCCGGAGTAGGATGTAGGCGTGATTTCTTCAATCTCTTTTTGCTTTTGTTTTCTTTTTCTCAGCCTCTCTCTCGGACAGACAACCTCAAATTTCCGCCATCACCGCTGTCCACTATACACACGTCTCTCTCCTGTCTCACAAATGGATTTCCCTTTTCGCCATTTGGAGGTAGGTTGTCTGCTCTCTCATGCCTTCATATTTTGTGCGATCACGGTTAAGTCATGTCAATATTTTATATTATTTTTTATAGAGATAATAAAATAAAAGGTAATAGGAATATAAAATGTTGATATGGTTTAACCGTGATCGCACAAATAGAAAGATACCATATTAGAAGGGCAGACAATCTGCGTCCTTGCCATTTTCCCGGATAGAGTGGGATTCTCTTCTCTCTTTTGTGTTTTCTCCTTTCTTCTCTTACTATTTGAACAATCACAATTAATTTATTTTAATATATTAAATTAATTTTACATAGAAAAAGAAAGATAAAATAAAAAATATAAAAGAAAGGAAACGGAAGAGAATTCAGTCATTTCCTAAATCTTTCTCTTTTCTCTCTCTTCCAGCTCAAAACTTAGTACTCCTGCTGTGCTGCTGACCCTGCCCTGCTCTCTCCCTCTCTCTCTCTCTCCAAGCTTTCTCCTTTCTCTATCTAGAGACCCAAAAATAGAGCCGTTGCCATTGTTGCTGAGAGAGAGGGAATGAAAGAAATCGAAAGGTTAATGCTTTGAATCCATAAAAATGTTAAATTTCTTTGTAAGGAAAGGCGTTAGGAAGTTTCTCAAGCGCAAGGATAGTGATGCTGGTGAAAGAGGTATCGTTTGCCACTTCTAGTTCCAAATTCCAATCTCACTGCAGCAGCTAGCTTGAAAGAAATTATTTTGGTTTGTATTTCCATCCAATAAGCTACGAATGAAGGGTCACTTTGTTTGGTTTATCTGGGTTTTCTCACAAATTCTGTGGCTTTCGTTTTTGTGATTCATAATTTTGTTGAATTCAGTTTTAAGGTTTAAACATGTTGCTTGTGAGTTTTGCGATTTTTGTTTGCAGATTCTAATATCTGTTTGCTTATTCATTGCATTGACTGATTTTGCGTGAGCTATTTATTTAAAATCTCCTTATTCATGTAGTTTATACTTATATTGCAGTTTGGTTAAAACGAGTGAATAAATTTTTGGATTAAGTACCCCGATCTTTGAAGTGTTATTTCAAATTGGTTTCAACCTTTTCCCAATAACTACCCAATTTGTTGAAAATGTTACATTAGTTAAGCTGCAGATAAAAAACTGTTAAATTAACTAGAGGTTACTTTGTCTTCAAAATCCATAGAAAGTCATGAAAGCATAGCCTCAACCAACTAACGGTCACCGCCATCCCCATCATGCCATCACCTCCAAACCCAAGGAAAAATCACCAACTCCACCCTACAACTCAAGCTATCAACATTGGGAAGAAGGTCATGGAGGTTGCTGAAATGGTATGGACTACCATGATCTGGCCGCCACCTTCTTCATTGCCCACAATGAAGAACTGAAAGCTTTACAAGCCGAGAATCGGTGTATGAAGAAAATACATAAGTAGAAACAAGCTCCTTGAAACCCTATCTGAATTCTTATCCCTTTCTTTATTAGAAGATTGCACTCCTGATGTAATTTTATTTTGGGTTCATTTTCAATTCAATTCAACACTTGTTTATCATTGGATTCCATATTATATAATTTATGTTTGAAATTTAGATTTTTGAGACAACTAATATTAACGTTGACCATGATATACCCAATTGGTGGATTTTCAACATAATTAACTGGGGCTTAACGGTGTGACATTTTCAATAAGTTGGATACTTGTTTGAAATGTTTAAAAAGGTTAAGATCAATTTGGAATGACACTAAAAGGTTGGGGGATTTTGGGTAAATAATTCTAAATTTTTTTATGCTTAGCGATTTTGTTTGTTTGTTTTTTTTTTTTAGTTGACCAAAATATATAATTTATTTATTTTTTGGCTCGGATATTTACATTTTGATTTGTTCTTCCCTAGTGTCTAATTTTTGGTAAGCATATTACATCCAACTTAATTTTCCTTAAAGAAAATTATATTATCTCGTTTCCAGTCTTAATGAATTCATGTATATGATAGTCATTTCTTACTGAGCTGGAAATGTGCATATGGATATATGTTGATTAAAACAAAATGTATGGATTGACATTTGTTATTTTTCATAAGTAGGTATTACAGTTTGTTAAGGTCGGCCACGAGAGACAATCATATCTCATTATTATTGGACTTTGATTCTGTAGGGAATATAACTTGGTTATACATCTGTAGTATGTTGTTGCTCATTGATATCGTTTATTTTCTTCTCTATTTTCTGTATATGAACTCAGGAAGAGCTATAGAAGACTTGCGATCTGCTCTTTTTAATGAATTCCGCTCATCCGATGGTGCAAAGCGTCAGCAACAGCTATGTGGCCCTGCCACTGCTCTTACCTTCAATTTTGTAATTGCTGTTGGCATAATTTTCGTGAACAAATTGGTTCGTATGCTGAACTCTCTATATTCTAATCTATCCACATTTTGCCTGACTTGATATAAAAACAGCAGTTTTCCGGCTGGTAACTTATGTTCTTGTGTTTCTTCAGGTGCTCAAAGTTGTTGGGTTCCAGTTTCCTATATTTCTCACCCTTATCCACTATGTAGTAAGCTGGTTATTAATGGCCATTCTAAATGCTCTTTCTATCCTCCCTGCATGTCCCTCAAAATCGACCCGCTTATCTACATTATTTACTCTTGGCTTTGTTATGGCTTTCTCTACTGGCCTTGCTAATGTTAGCTTGAAGTATAATAGGTGAGATGTTACATCATTATTCTTACCTTTACCAAAGGTCATCAGAATCTGTTTCTTAATTATATATATGTTTTCAACATTGAGTTTAATATCTATTTCTTCAGTGTGGGGTTTTATCAGATGTCTAAAATTGCGGTTACGCCATCAATTGGTCTCGCCGAATTTTTGTTGTACAATAAGAGAGTTTCTTTCTCGAAGGTAGCTCCTTTCGTTTTTGCCTTTAAGTGCCATGTCAATTTGCAAATAAAACACAGTTTTATATTCCTGCTATTCGGGCCGAGTTATTGTTTTAGCAGACTGTAGAACACAAAGTTCCGCCACAATTCCTGTCCAGTTGCACTTGTCACTGAAAAGGTTATTCATATCTGGTTTACATGTTTTTGAAAATTCGGGTAATGTCTTCACTGTCGCCAATAATTTTTTTCAAGACTCTGAAATGAGGAGGATGTAGACCTCACATCCAACTTGTCCCACGTATTATGAAAAAATGCTATTTGGAAACTGTATTAGATTGTAAACCCGGGAATTAGCCGCTGACAGAGGTAATTTACTCAATCAGTAGAAATATGCCGAGTAGATCTGTTCACCATGAGTTAATTGTTTCTTGGCACCATTTCTGCGTTTATCAAAAGTTTTACATCAGAATTTTAGATCGCTTAGAGATATGGAGGAAATCTTGCATGCCTATCCAAATGCATTACTTAATTCTTTCGGCCTTGATACATTTAGTATGTAGGGTGCTTGTATGGGTTCCTTGCACATGGAATTGATTAATTCCATTCTTTTTTCATTTTTTAATCATTGTTCTTCTCGTACAAAATTTTCTGCATAAGTCATCTACAACAGCTTTTCCTTTCTGTTCTAACACCTTGCTACGAAATTTCAGGTTCTAGCACTTACAGTAGTATCAATTGGTGTTGCCGTCGCTACAGTAACTGATATGCAATTTCATCTCTTTGGTGCTTGTATAGCATTAGCATGGATAATACCAAGTGCAGTCAACAAAATTCTTTGGTCTAGCTTGCAACAGCAGGAAAATTGGACAGCCTTAGCGTAAGTGGTGCTCCCTTTGAAACCATTAAGTTTCTATTGGAATCTCCTTGATATTGAACTAAAATGCAAATCGTTGAACAGATTAATGTGGAAGACAACACCAATCACTCTATTTTTCCTTGTCGCACTAATCCCTTGGTTAGATCCACCTGGTGCCCTATCTTTCAATTGGAACTTCAACAACACCTTGGCAATTCTCATGTCAGCTATTCTTGGCTTCTTGCTTCAGTGGTCAGGCGCTCTAGCACTTGGGTATGTGATATCTGTTTGTTCTTCCTGATTATCCTATTTGTGGTTTTTTGGGTCCATAGTTTAGGTCGGAAGAAGAGTTTTGACCTCCGATGTCGTTAGTTTACAGTTTACGTTGGTCAGTAGCATGAGCAAACTAGTCAATTTAGTACACTGTCAGATTGCTTTCAAATTGATTTGAAAAAAAAAGGGCAAAAATTGGCCTTTTGAGAAGGACTTTTTCTTGAAAAAGATTAGTGTATGGAGTTAGCTTTTAGTGTAAGTTAGAAGTTAGATTCACAACTTATATGCAAGGCTATGGGTGAGGAAATTACAGCATTGCCCTCTAAAATGTATCACCTGCAAGCCATGACTTAAATTGACGGAAAATTGAATATAATAACTTTGAATCTTATTGTAGAGATGAAGCTGGAAGCTTTTAATGAACTTAAGGACTTATTATTCTCAAAAATAGTTCAAGAACTCGATTTTCACTTGGATAATAATTCAAGGGCCAAATTGGCAGTTTACTCTTTTATTTGTCCATTGTCTAGTGGATCAAAGCCTTTTCACTTGTTTTTGGGGTCATGTAACACCTCATGACTATCAAATCAGCCGTATCGACAACATTGCACTTGTAAACCTAGAGGCATGTGACAAGTATCATAACACCACTTTGGCATGTGACCGTTATGTGTATATATATATCTGAAAACTTCAATTCTAATGATAACTGTTTCAAACATGGTCGCGTGGCATTAATTTTTTTTTAAAGTTTTGTAATATGTCCTGGGGACTGCTATATGTTTGTTAATCATAATTTTGATTTTACTTTGTGAATTTTAGCATGAAAATCTTGTTCTGCTTGGTTCTGTTGGTTTTGACATGCTTGATTTTTTATTTTTTTTCATCTTTGGCAGGGCAACATCTGCTGTCACACATGTCGTTCTTGGTCAATTTAAAACATGCGTCATTCTTCTAGGAAACTATTACCTCTTTAGTTCCAATCCAGGCAAGACAAGCATTTCTGGGGCTTTCACAGCCATTGCCGGAATGTCCATTTACACTTACCTTAATTTGAAGCTGCAATCAAACAAAACTTCCCCTCGGCAGGCGTCTTCTTTACCAAAATCTAAACTGAGTAAAGAAAACAGCAAGACCCACGATGGAAATTATGGTTCGGAATCTGTCTAACTTATCAAGGTAGATACAAGACAAGATCTAACTCATCACTAACTTGGGGCATTGTTTCGTTTGTTTGTCTTTAGATAAAAAAATTTCGATTCTGATTTTGAAGGCAAAGCTCTATCCATGCTTACCATGAATTAGAGTTTGGTGTTAGTCTGCTGATCCGGTGTTAGTCTATATGGCATTACCTGTTCCAAGGTCACATTTTGTAGATTCTGTTGGGTTCTTCAACATTGTCTTGGATGCAATTGAATACTATATATATATATATATATATATATACTGGTTACTGCTTAATCATGTGTTTCATTTTATTCTTGTTTGATTGAAATGTTGCACTTGACGGCGTGGCTACGAAGGTAGAAATTACTTGAATACTTATGAGTTTTAAAAACAAAAAATTGGATCCAAGAAGGGTGGCAATCAACCCCTTAAATAAAACCGAGCATGGCGATTATGTATATAACAGGGTTTTCCTTTTACTACATCTTGGTGATGAAGTTTTCCAAACTCTTGTACCTTCTCTATTCTTTGCCAAAGCAGTGGACTGAAGTTTTAGAATTATACTTGGTGTAAGTTTGTTAGTGTGGCATTTACAGAATAATAAATCTGTTTTGAGCCTTTCTACAATTTTGCTTGAAAAGACAGAATCTAGTTGTCACTTATATTACGGTCTAGTGGTATTTTTTTTCTTCACTTGTAAGTGAGGTTTTAGGTTCGATTCTCATCAAAGGTGAATTTTAACCCTCACTCCCTTAGTGTAAATACTATCTTGTTAAAAAAAAAAAAAAAAAAAGAACAAAAAAGAAAAAAAAAAAAAAGGGTAAAGTACAAAAAACTACCTCAACTATTGGGATCGCGACAATTTCATACCTTATCTTTTAAAATTGACAATGTCATACCGCATCTTACGAATTTGTGACAATGTCATACCTCCGTCAATTTTTCTGTTAGTTTTTCTGTTAAATGCTGACGTGGCAAGAGACGGGGACCACTTTCTATTAAAAAATTAATAAAAAATTATTAAAAACTAAAAAAATATTTAATATTTTGTAAATATTAAAATAATAAATAAAAGTAAAATTAAAAACAAAAAAGGTAAAGTACAAAAAACTACCTCAACTATTGGGGTCACGACAGTTTCATACCTCATCTTTTAAAATTGACAATGTCATACCGCATCTTACGAATTTGTGACAATGTCATACCTCCGTCAATTTTTTTGTTAAGTGCTAACGTGGCTTGATTCGGAACCTACTTTCTATTAAAAAATTATTAAAAACTAAAAAACAATTATTTAATATTTTTTAAATATTAAAATAATAATAAAAAGCAGAAAAAAAAAAAAAAAAAAAAAACCCTCATTTCGTCCCTCCCCTCCCCCCCCTCTTCCCTCCTCTCTCCTCTCCCCATCTTCATCTTCTTCCCTCACCTGCAAATCCCAAAAAAAAAAAAAAAAAAAAAAAAAAAGATCCAATTTGTCTTCCCCCCACACCCACACTCTTCTCCCTCCTGCAACCCAAAAAAAAAAAAAAAAAAAAAAACCCCAGATCCCGGCGGCGGGAAGATGGGTGAGCAGAGAAGGTGGAGGATGGGTGCGGAAGAGGATGTGGAGAATGGATGAAAGTGGTGGATTTGGGGTTTGATGGGTTTTCAAAATTTTTTTTTTTTTCCTTCTTTTTTTCCTCTTCTTTTTCCTCTTCTTCTTCTTCTTCTGCAGGGGAGTTGATGGTTTAAAAAAAAAAAAAAAAAAAAAATTTCCTTCCTCATTTTTTTCCTCTTCTTCTTCTTCTTCTTCTTCTTCTTCTTCTTCTTCCTTCTCATTCTCCTTCTCCTTCTCCTTCTTGTTCTTCCGCAGGGGGGTGTTGATGGGTTTTCAAATTTTTTTTTAATTTTTTCTTCCTCTTCTTCTTCTTCCTCCTCCTTTTCTTCCTCTTCTTCTTCTTCCTCCTCCTTCTTCTCCTTCTTGTTCTTCCGCAGGGGGGTTGTTGGGTTTTCAAATTTTTTTTATTTTTTTGGCTTTGCAGGTGGGGGGAAGAAAATGAAGATGGGGAGAAGAGAGAGGAGGAGGGAGGGGGAGGGGAGGGACGAACTGATGGTTTTTTTTTTTTTTTTTCTTTGCTTTTTATTATTATTTTAATATTTAAAAAATATTAAATAATTGTTTTTTAGTTTTTAATAATTTTTTAATAGAAAGTATGTCCCGAATCAAGCCACGTGAGCACTTAACAGAAAAATTGACGGAGGTATGACATTGTCACAAATTCGTAAGATGTGGTATGACATTGTCAATTTTAAAAGATGAGGTATAAAACTGTCGTGACCCCAATAATTGAAGTAGTTTTTTGTACTTTACCTTTTTTTTTTTAATTTTACTTTTATTTATTATTTTAATATTTAAAAAATATTAAATATTTTTTTTAGTTTTTAATAATTTTTTAATAGAAAGTGGTCCCCGTCTCTTGCCACGTCAGCATTTAACAGAAAAAGTAACAGAAAAATTGACGGAGGTATGACATTGTCACAAATTCGTAAGATGCGGTATGACATTGTCAAATTTAAAAGATGAGGTATGAAACTGTCATGACCCCAATAGTTGAGATAGTTTTTTGTACTTTACCCAAAAAAAAAAAGAAGAGAAAATCCAGCTGAAATTTTCTACATGATCGATCCATTGGTGGTAGGGCTCCATTGAAACTTTTTAATCCTCCTTTATACTTGTTAATGTGATTTGTTTTCCCTACAATAAGCAATAGTTTGAAAGGTTGGTCATTGGTGGTCTTTCTTAAGTACTAACTAATTTATGGTCGTGTTAGTCTCTAAGATTGGATTGAAATAAAAGATTCTCAAATTTCAAGGTATATTAGTGGTGGATTTATGAAGAACAGGTGTAGAATTGGCTTGGTTTGGTGGAGTCCTAAATTACTAGGTGGAGAAGCGAGATATAACTACACTTGATGCTTGGTTTCTGAAAGTGATGGAGGCGGCACCAGTGGAGGAGGAGAAAAGGAGAATATTGATACACATTGCTTTTACTTGTTGGCAAATATGGAAGGCCCGACGCAATGCGGTGATGAAGAACAAATTGCCTTCTCAAATCCAGGTGATACATGCAATCTCTGCTTCTTCTTCAGCTTTAATTTCTACCATGGAGGGTTGCGAGGTGAGTCATCCATGAGCGGAATGTCACAGACCTTTCGCAGCTTCCATCGCTATCATGGCTGGGGCATTAACGGTGCTTGAATGTTGTAAATTTGCGAAGAACTGGAATTGTCAGGATATCATTGCCGAATCTGACTCACAAAATATTATAAGGTGGTTGAAGATGGAAGTGGAAGATGGCAATTGGGAGATTTTTCCAGTTCTTTGTTAGATTATGAAGATTAGGAATGACTTCCAAGTTTGTCGCTGATCTTGGATTCCAAGAACAGCCAATACGGCAACACACTCTTTTGCGTCGCAGTTTGATATGGGGACGACCAATCTGGTTTGGCTGGACAGGCTTCCATCTTCGTTGGTGCATTTATTGAACAAGGATGGTCTACCATGTTCATCAGAAATAGCTTTTGATCAAAGTAAGAGCAGGGTTTGACGCCGCCAGCTTTTGAAGCAGCGTCATTTATATCTTCTCCCTATTTGCTTATAGTTTTGATTTCAAATCTAGTACTTTGTATTGTATAATGATTGTTGCTCTTTCGAACAAAAAAAGGGTACATTGTTTTATTTGAAATTTAAATAAGGAAAAATTAGTATCCGGTCCTTAGTTACTAACGTTCTTTGATTGAAACCTTATTAGTTTTCAGATTTTGATTAAGATCCATAACATTAATGCAATAATGAATTTACATATCAGTTACATAATTTTAAAAATAAAAATAAATAATTGATTTGGGATTTTAATACTTATACCTTTATTAAACTCCTAACTAATTTTCAATTCATAACATTTTCTTAAAAAAAAAAAAAAAAAAAAAAAAATTAGAATAAGTTTGTACCCCTTAATTTTTATAAAAAGGTTTCCAATTTTTTGATCTTATATGTACCCATTCATGTAATTTTTCAAATTTTTAATCTTAAAATGTACTCGTTCTTAAATATACCAATTTGTTGTAGTAAAATGTACCTTTTTTTTTATATAAAATCTATTCAATTTTTTTCTAATCCATTTTTAAACTTATATGGTACATTCTTTTTCTTGATTTGAGAATGTATCCATGTCAAGTTTAATAAAAAAATTTACTAATGTTATTAAGCCTAATATCTATTGTTTTTTTTTTGTGTGGTTTTGAAGAATGTACCCATATTTTGGTACAATAATTTTTTGATGAATGTACCCATGTTTACACACACACACACACACACACACACACACACACACACACACACACACAATATATTGGAGAGTATAATCTATATTTTAATAATTTTAATCCACAAATTATGGGTTTTTTTTTATTTAAAAATCTTATTAATACAAACAAATATAAATATAAATTTTTAATTTAAAAAATATAGTAACCTATGACACACCCCGACCTAAATCAGGATGTGTTGGCCGTTACGTGAGAGTGACGTAACCATGTGCATAGTGCGGAAGCAAAATGATAATAAAAATGTGAATAAATAAAAACCAACTACTAGTAGTCTAGCTAAGAAAAGGTGCTAGTGCGAGATTAAGTGTAAAATACACAACCAGAGCATAAGTAGCCTAAGTGCAGTCCAGCAGGACAAATACTAATTATACAACACCCAAAGGTGATCCTACATTTGTGAAATCTGTCAGAACCACCACTGGAATCCTCGTATGCCACCAACGATAACTCCTACCTAGAACCTGGTGGGGTGTAAAGCAGAAAGTGTGAGTGGGCAAAACAAAGCTTTTCAAAATCATTTCATTTCTCAAAAGTTCTAAACCCTCGCCGTAAAACTTGTATAATTTCCTAGAAATATGATATATATATATATATATATATATATGTATGTATGTATGTATATCACAACCATGCACAGAATAGCAAAATTCACCAATATGCCATGTCAATATCTCAGCATAAAATATATGTAAGCCAGGTGATATAAATCAATGCAAATGATATGTCAACCGAAGTCACCTAACGTGACCTGTACAGCTGAATCTAGAGCTCATCCATACAGCCGGAGTCACCTAACGTGACCTGTACGGCTTAAATCCACATCTCAACAAATATACCTACACACGAGTCGAAACCACCTAAAGTGGTCTGTACGACAGGATTGGGTGTAAATAAATACACGCAAGTGCTACGATCACGTGAAGACTGTGCGAATAATAGCGGGTCACCTACGAGTCGGAACCACCTATAGTGATCTGTACGATAGGACTGTGCACCTGACTTAGATCCAAGATGATCGTATGGTGCGGGAGGTGAACATCACGTGAAAGACTGTGCCCTAACTCTGGGCGAGAGCACTAACACTGGGGGTTTATGAGCTCTCAACACATCTCACATAATCATCAATCTCACAACCATAATCTATAAACTTACCTGGCACTTACCTGTGCGTCCTCAACACCAATCATAAATATATGCAACTACTAATGCATAAGTAAAATAGGCAGATACTTTGCATGGCATTTCAAGACGTATAATCATTCAATTTCATTTTCTGGGAAAAATACCAAGTATATATGTGTATACTGAAAACCAAAAGCCCACTTATTGGTATGTGGAAGGGTCGTAGCCCCCGAGCCTCGATTGACTACGCTCATCTTGAGGATAGGTCTCACCTGACGCCGTTAGTATATTCCATCAAAGTTGATGGAATATTCTTCGTCTTCTCCGGTGAGTCTCGCCGGTCACCGCCGTCTGCAACTTGAATTTTCGTCAGTTTCTGGAAAAACTTCAAAAATTCATATCTTCTTTAATTCTTAACCAAATTCCATGAAATTTGTACCAAAATGAAGCTTACAACGAGTAGAACAAAACCTTACCATTTTGGAACTTAAATCCAACGAAATCTCGTCGAAAAAACCCACGATAATCTGGCCAAACTTGAAACTCGTCAAACTCAACTTCTCAACGTCCAAAACACTTCGTTTTTCTTCTCCGAGCTTCATGAAGACGTTCTAAAGCTCCCTAGAAGCTTAAAAACTTCGCGATCAGGATTGCATGAACTGTGCACCAAATCGGGATTCTTGGTTTCTCGGGAAAACGAAGGCCTCACGTCCAACCAAAGGTATCAATGGGTTCCTGAGCTTGCAAAGAACTCAAAAACACCAAAAATGATCTTGATCCATGCCTGAAATGGTTGATTGAAGGTTTGTCCGTATGGGTTGTACGGAAATGCAGAAAAATCTGAGAGGGAAGAGAGAGAGAGTGCACGGGATTGTTTAGGCTTGGCAAACGGGTCATGTCTATCGTGTTTATGTCATTTTTGTGTAACACCTGTTATTTTAATGGGTCGTGTCATGTCACACCTATTATCTTAAAGGGTCCTTAATAGGTCGGGTCAAGTGACCCGACCCATTATGACCCATTATGACTTGTTAAGAAAATATATATTAACGGGTAAAGTGACCCGACCCGTTATGACCCATTATGACTCGTTAAGAAAAATATATATTTTTTCTTAAATTTGCACATACCACACATTGCCACATAAATATTACTTCAAAACATTGAAACACATTTGTCATTTAAGTACTACATCTACACTCGAAAATAAGAGCCTAATAAACAAATATCCATACACTACTAGTCTATTACAAAATATTAAATGTGCAAGGATATGCAAAATGAAAGAGTTTTTGTTTTCAAGGTTGTGAAGCCTTTCTCAAAAGTTTAAACCTTGCCAATGGAACTCAAAGCTTGCATGCTATTCCTTTTACAAAATCCTCAATTTTCATCGATCATCATGACATAAGATTTTGTGGTATCCACTAATGTAAATATTTTAAATTGAAGATCGAATTCATTCATTGTATTCATATAGGGTCAAGGAGTGTAGCTATAAAAAATCATCAAAATCAGATTTAAAATAACCATTAAATCGTGATATTTCGTTGATAACCGTCGAAAAGTTTTGTCCCGTTACTTGATCTCTAAATTTATTTATTTATTTTTCAATTTTTGGCGTATGCGATCTTGAAGCATATACAAACAAGTTCGACGGTTGGATCGTTGAAATTAGTTTCGTAGAATGTGTATCCCATCAAAACGATAGATTCACTAACACTTAGAGTTTATTTATACTTTCATTAAGTATAACATAAGATTTTGTGGTATCCACTAGTGTAAATATTTTAAATTGAAGATCAAATTCATTTATTGTATTCATATAGGGTCAAGGAGCTTAATCGTAGTTAAAATAACCTTTAAATCGTGATTTTTCATTGATAACTATCGAAAAGTTTTGTCTCGTTACTTGATCTCTGAATGTTTGTTTTTTGCAATTTTTGGCGTATGCGATCTTGAAGCATATACAAACAAGTTCGATGGTTGGATCGTTGAAATTAGTTTCGTAGAATGCATATCCCATCAAAACGATAGATTCACTAACACTTAGAGTTTATTTATACTTTCATTAAGTATAACATAAGATTTTGTGGTATCCACTAGTGTAAATATTTTAAATTGAAGATCGAATTCATTCATTGTATTCATATAGGGTCAAGGAGTGTAGCTGTAAAAAAATCATCAAAATCGGAGTTAAAATAACCTTTAAATCGTGATTTTTTGTTGATAACCATCGAAAAGTTTTGTCTCGTTACTTGATCTCTAAATGTTTGTTTTTTGCAATTTTTGGCGTATGCGATCTCGAAGTATATACAAACATGTTTAACGGTTGGATTGTTGAAACTAGTTTCGTAGAATGCGTATCCCATCAAAACAATACATTTACTAACACTTAATAGTTTATTCATACTTTCATTTAGTATAACATAAGATTTTGTGGTATCCACTAATGTAAATATTTTAAATTGAAGATCGAGTTCATTCATTGTATTCGTATAAGGTCAAGGAGTGTAACTGTAAAAAATCATCAAAATTAGAGTTAAAATAACCGTTAAATTGTGATTTTTCATTGATAACTGTCGAAAAGTTTTGTCTCGTTACTTGATCTCTAAATGTTTGTTTTTTGCAATTTTTGGCGTATGCGATCTCAAAGTATATACAAACATGTTTGACCGTTGGATCATTGAAACTAGTTTCGTAGAATGTGTATCCCATCAAAACAATAGATTCACTAACACTTAAGAGTTTATTCATACTTTCATCAAGTATAACATAAAATTTTGCGGTATCCACTAGTGTAAATATTTTAAATTGAAGATCGAGTTCATTCATTGTATTCATATAGGGTCAAGGAGTGTAGTTGTAAAAAAATCATCAAAATCGGAGTTAAAATAACCGTTAAATCGTGATTTTTGGTTGATAACCGTTGCAAAAGTTTTGTCATGTTACTTGACATCTAAATGTTAGTTTTTTGCGATTTTTTGCTGATTCGATCTTGAAGCATATATAAACAAGTTTGACGGTTGGATTGTTGAAATTAGTTTCGTAAAATTCGTATCCCATCAAGTTCAATGGTGTGTGTATATATATATACATATATATATATATATATTTATTAAGTAGATTTAAATTTATTTATTTTGTACGTATAACACTTAAGAAATTGAATGATATGTATATTTAAGCCGATCCAATGGTCACCAATTTTTAATATTTAATTTAGTGTATATATATATATATAATTATTATAGTATTTTTTTAGGGTTATAAAATTATAAAATTAATATTTTTCTTATCGTGTATCGTGTTACTCATGTGTATATCCGAACCAACCCGTTATCTTAACAGGTGCTTATCGGGTTACTCGATAACGACCCGATTTGTTATCGTGTCGACCTGAACACCTGTTAATTTCGTATCGTGTTGGATCAGGTTATCGGGTTGTGTCAGGAATTGTCAGGCCTAAAGACAACGATTCTCATATTTGTTATCAATATGCAATAAATTTATAACATTAATACCTTTCTTTTCTTTTATTTTTTCCTTTTACAAAATCATTAATTTTTTCTTACAATCTGCATATAATTAATTGTATACACCAAACATGTAAATAACGGTATTTTAGGCATTTGAAAATGTAAATGTGTGAAGTCAAACGTAATTAATGAATTTACTTATGTGGAGTCGAGTCACTGAATTTTATTCAAGCAAAAAGATTAGGTCAATTTTTATATAGAGAAATTTGAATTCGGAAAACCCAAAAATTCTTCCTGAACCCTTGAACCTTGGAAATTGGAACACAATTTAGAAAACATATAATTACAACTAAATGGATTTGCACGCACACAAACAAACACCCACATCACGTGGAACTCAATTCCTTCAGGAGCTGTTATCTCTGTTTTGTTTATTGCAGACACGTCTCAGGGAGAAGACACAGATTTACAAAGAAAAATACCTTCATGTGCATATATAGATGAATAACAAACAATAATTATATACTTTTCCTTGTCCAATGTCATCAAGTTTCTAGATCTTATTATTGATTAATTTCCCATAGAATCTCATCCTAAATCCCATATTTTTATGCTTAAGAAGAGCTGGCAAGATCACCCTTGAGGTGATACCAAGGAACTCCACACATGCGTGGTTTTGGATCATGATCTAACCTAATGGCTATACAAATATCCATCTATATATTGCGGTGCAACGTGATGCATTTAGATGTTCGAGACTATCTAATTTTTACTTACGTTATCAATTATTTTCTGGAAAATTATCTGAACCGTGCAGATTTGTGCATAGATGATTTTGTAGATGGTTGATTCTTAGAAGGTAACCTGAAAAATAGACTGTTTCGTTCAATTGGAACCAAATAAAAAATGGGTCGTTTGCAATATATTGACATGGATCATGGTAACTATGATGAGGGCTCCTCCATAACCGATAATGATTAAATTGTATAGGAAATTTTCCTTTTTATTAGGATGGAATGGTTTATAGTATATATGTGGAGCTGAAACTGAACTGGATGGGGTGAATCTATAAATTTAAAAGCTAGTATTTGGTGTTAATAAACAAGATAATTCTCACTTTTATTATCTTTAAATATCGTGAAATTTGTATTTTGCTGCTTTTAATATTTTCTTTCACCTTCACATTTAAAGGTTGATTTCTGTACAATATTTATATTTCCGATAATATATCTGTCAAATGCTTCCTTAATTGATAATATAGCGCAGCTTTGGCCAACCAAATTAACCATGTTGGGGTGAAAAATTAAATAAATATTAGTAATTAATTAATTAATGAAAAAAAAATCACTCTCTTCAACCTGACCCTGTCCAGGCTCTTCTTCAAAAACCCGAACTACCACCTAAAAAAGTAAACCTAAATAAAACTAGGTCTGTGACCGAAAAAAAATATATAAAATTAGGTCGATATATATATATATATATATATATATATATATATATACACACACATATATATATATTGCATGGATTTGTGTCCAAGTTAAGCAAAGAGCTACATTGATATTGGTGCAGCAACAAATATGATAAACACATAAAAATTTACACCCAAAGAAGAAAAAGAAAGAAGTAACAATTAATTAACCTTTCTGTGGCTAATTCTAAGCTGTAACCTATTACATAATTTCTACTAATTAATGAAACTCTTTTTGTCAACTAAAAGAGGGTGAAAAGACAAATTAGTCTTCTATCACATAAAAAAAATGATGAGCAATAATATAATTTTCATAGGTCCAAATTTTACTGTTTTTTATTTAAACCTCACCTACAAGTAATGTTGAAATATCTCGAATATTAAAAAAATTTAAAAATTAAAAAAAAAAACCAAAAACAAAAAACCTTCCGCTCCCCCCATGTTCTTCTCTCTCCCTCTCTCCTTCTCATTTTCTTAAAAAATATATTCATACACACAAAATATGTAGGTAAATGCTAGTTTCTATCTAACCAAACTAATATACTAATATTTCTGCACCAAAAAATAAAATAATAATAATATAATACTACCACGAGGAAGCAAAATTAAATATATAAGTGAACGCTAAATCAAGGTACTAGTTGTCACATGCAGAGCATGGTGTGTATTTTGTTGAACACTGAATCCAACGGCATGCATATGATTTTCTTTCTGAAGGACATTTTGATCCTCTCCATCCACCTAACCCTGACTTGGATATACAGTTGTATGTGTTTTTCTTCTGCCTTGATTGTCTCAGAAACTAGAGCCCGAGAAGAATATAGTAGAGTATTGTTACAGGCAAGGCAACAAGCATTCCAAAAATAACACTGCAATAGTTGCATCACCATAATATACAAGTCAGATTTTTTTTTTTTTTTAAGAAAAGTGATCTTCACATACAGTGTTATGCTTTTATATCCTTTACTTATTTCTGAGTTTTAAATTATATAAATAAAGAAGAATCAAAGACAAAAATAAAGATGAATGTGAATGTGAAAAAAAAGGACAAGAAAACGGGATATCTGGAAATCATGTTCCTTTTTCATCATGTATTCGTGGTTTTCTTCTTCAAATAAATAAATAAATAGATAAACTTACGCAGTGCTAAGTATGTCCGCGTGGACATTGTATTCCTTGGCAAATACAAAAGGAACTATGCCTTGAGGAAGAGCAGCCTGCAGAAAGAAAAATGAAATTAAGCAATTAATTACATATGTAATCTTGTGGCATATATAGTGTGCATATCTAATTACGTTGTGTTAAATAAGGCATTGTATTATGTATTAGGGTTTGTGGAGGCCCTTGTGACTGGATTATGATGCAGTTTCCATTTGATAAAAAAAACTGTTAACATAAGATTTTAGAAATGTGGGGATGGTTGCAAAGGTGGAGTTGGCGAACCTGAACTATTGCTACATGCAAAAGAACTCCACGAAGACCGACAGCAATAGAAGTTGCAGCAATCACTGCTGGGCCTGTTAAGAACCTAACAGCCATTGAAAATGTTGCAACAGATTTTCCACAAGCTATGATCTTTGGTTGTAAGGCCATGAATAATCCTGGAAATATATGTTATGATATCATTAATTAACAAGAAAAATTCATTTGAAGTACATATGGTACAATAAGGTCAATATAATAAGTCAACTGAAGACAAATATATACCAAGACTGAACATAGCCATTCCTAAGCCAGCATCAGATAATATTGATATGGATCCACTTACAATTGTTGGCATTTTGATTTTCCACCTGCCAATAATTGAGAAATTCATTTTAGTGGATCAATTTTCGATCACATTAATAGACTAATACAAGATGCTAGCGATGGAAAAAAATTAAATAGTGAATTTGAAGTGTGTAAGAAGAGTGCTCCAAAACTCTCGAGCTACAAATTATATGTTGCTTTTTTATAAACTATTTTACCACAATTAATAATCCCATTCCTTTTATCACATATCTCGTAAAGATGAGACCCAATAATTTTCACCTCTAGATAGGGTTTGTTCATGTAATATATGATACCATTTGTTATATGTTTGAGTGATTTCTACACAATGCATGGTGGGTGCACTCACTGTAGAGAGAGAGAGAGAGAGAGAGAGAGAGAGAGAGAGATGTACTTGTATGATATGAGAGACCATGCCACGCCAAGAAGGCTGGAGTAAGTGTTGGGGTTTCTAATGAGCTTTCTCCAGACCATGATGAGAATAAGCCTAGTCATGACACTTGCTGGAGGCATTTGGTGCTTCTTTGCTACACCTCCTTCCATATCAACCTTCTTTTGGCAACTACTACTGTACGATGACACACTCGGTGGAAATTTATTCGATCCTTCTTCTATCTCAAGCTCGCTATCTCCTCTCATTTTCCTCCCAGGACTCATATTCTCAATTAATTCGTGTATACCTGTACATGTAATCAAGGATATAAAATTAACCAAATAACAATCAAGATTTAACCCTAAAATTAGAAAAATAAGTTCCACTACCTTTGTATGATTAATCTAGTAACTAATAGATTCGTCAAATTTTATTCCCTAAATGGTTTGAGAAGGTGTTATTTACTCAGATATATGATCTTTTACACAGTAAAAAAACATATATGTATGATCTTTTACAAATATAATTTTATTTAAAACAAGTATATGATCTTTTACTATTTCATTTCTAAATTTTAGGTTTTAGTTTTGAGCAACTTTTTTTTTCAGAACTGAAAACTTGTTTGATAATTGTTATTAGTAGAAATGAAAATAAAAGTTGAAAAACGAAATATTTATGAAACGGTTTGGTAATTGACAAAGGAATTTTGACGAGAGTGGAGAAAAAAAACCAGATCTATGTCACGGAGATCAATGACGCTCCTTGATTTGGTTATAGAAGAATGAAATTTTTGTCCATTCGATTAAGGTATCAATTAACAAAAACTGCTGATGTTAGTACTTTTCTGGCAATTTACAAAATCGACAAACATTTGGTTTGAGGGGTGGGGATCATAAAATTATCTGAAAATATGAGTACAACCCTTAGAATTCAATTTTCTTTAACTAAAACCCATCATGGTAAGTTTCTCTAACAAAAACCCAATGACTAGGCTCCAACTAAGCAATATCCATAATTAAGTTTGACTTGGCAAAATTTGTATTTGTTGATGTCTATATTACCCTTAATAACACTTACTTTGGGTCTCTCACTTATTATCTACATTTTATTTTACATTATTTCATTCAATTAAATGTCTTCAAATACCTTATGGAGATTTGGAAAAAAATTTAAATGTCATGATTCATATGCATTTAATAACAAAAATTTACATGATACCAATGTTCCTTATATATTTGTTTTCACATGATGCTAACAAGTAAATTAGTATATCCTACAAATATCAAAAAGTTATTTTATTCAAAATTATCAATATTTTAAATATAAAATAAAATAAATTATTTTACACAACATATATATAATAACAATATAAGTTCCTAGTAAATTATGTAATGATACATGCAAAATAATTTACCCACAAAATAAATAAATATTTTTTATTCAAAATTAATTAAATACCAATATTTTTCATATATATATATATATATATATATATATAACAATTTACCTACATGCAAAATAATTTACCTACAAAATAAAAGAATGTAGATTGATTGCACACTCTATATAATAATAACAAAATGTGGCTAGTATATATGTATTATCACATGAAAAATAATTTACCTACAAAATAAATAAATGTTTTTAGCCAATTGATTCAAAATTAATTAATTACATATTATTTTACATAAAAATATAGATAAATTATTTGCACGCATATATATAATTTTAACAAAGTACCTAATACATACATGCAAAATAATTTACCTACAATGATTGTCAAACAAATAAACGAAATGAAACATATGATGGTAAGAGAAGTATAAAGTAGATAATTTTATAATAATAAGGCACTTATTTCCCACAATTATGGTGGATAATTAAATTCATTAACATAATTAGAGTGTTGTGGCACAATTGTAAATAGTTTGAAAATAATAGGTATTTAATTGTTTACATGGCAGTCTACTTCAAATTTGGGTTTTATTTGGATGTTTAAAATGAGATAGGTTTTTGTCAAGGAAATAAGTGTTGCATGGACTTATATATGAGGGACCCTAAAATTATTTGCTCACCTTTCGATGCAGCAGCACTATCATGTTGATGAAGACCTGCAACCTTGGAAGGATCGGTCGCGCCAAAGTCAGTGGAAGCAACCGCAAGTCTAAGATTCCCTTCGGAAACTGGCGATGCATTTGAACTGCAAACAAACATATGAGGCTCCTTATTAGGCGCTGCCCCACCGCTACCACCACCGCCACCACTAGCGCTATCTTTCTTCTTCAGCCCGCCACTCGTAGACCCTGAAAACAAGGGATTTGGAGGCGGGTACGGAGAGGCCGGACCACCATTGAAGATCTCACCACTCATGCTCCTCGCCCCGCTCTTCTTATAACTCATATTATTCATCTTCATCGCCTCCTCATCGAAATTCGAAGTTCTCGGCGTCACCCCTTTGGATGACTGCACCGAATAAACGTCCCCGAATCCGCCTTGAAAACTATTTGTATATCCGTGTTTGGGGCTTGGGGCCTTGCTGGCGTTAAACATGGCGTAAAAATCCGTCTGGTTGAAGCTGGAAGCCCGCGGGGTGGGCTCACGAGAGGACTTCACCGAGTAAATCTCGACTCCCGTGAGATTCGAAGCCCGTGGGGTCATCGAATTCAAAGAGTTCAACCCGTGTGACTTGTTGAAGGAAGATACCATAGACGACGCATTCGATCTTTTCACCACCACGTGAAGCTTCCCGTCATCGCCGATTTCCGCGTCGGTTTGCAGCGGCTCTCGACCGTTGAGCGAAACGACGTCAGAGTCAACTTTGAACGACGTGATTGAAGCTGCAGTCTCCGGGAACTGCTCGGAGATGAGCAGCTTCGCGCCGCGGTACTCGAACATGAAGAGCATGAGAGTGTACCAGACCACGCTCTGCAAAACGACAATCTGAACCATCAGCGTCCCGGAGAAGTCGCCATACATGGCGCGTAAAAGAGGGATGCCCATGACGAGGGTGTTGGGGAGGGTGGAGAGGGAGAAAAGCGTGATCATCCACTCGAGGTTGCCGCGCTTGGAGAAGGCTTGCCAGAGGAAGAGGGCAACGAGGATAACGACTTTTTGGAGGGAGTCGGCGAGGATGAATTGGTAGTTCATGGCGTAAGGGTCGTTGGAGGATATGAAGTGGAAGGAGAGCAATGGGACGGCGAAAACCGCGACGAAGCGGTTTATGCCGGAGCATTGGTCGGGCGTGAAGATTTTCCACCACCTAACGGAACCGTAGGCTAAGATCATAGCCACGTATAAGGGGACTATGGCTGCAAGAACATCGTAAATGTCCTTGCCAGTAATCATGGCTGTGTTTTTTCAAATACGGAGATATGGGTTTTGTTGTTCGGGGTGTTTAAATTCATGAGGGTTGCAGAGAGAAATGGAGAGGAAGAGTAAACGGTTGTTGATGCCTCTCTTATAGAAAGAGGATTTGTTATTGTTGTTATTATTAATTTTTTTGAAGAAAAACTTTAGGGAAAAAAACAAGAAGTTGGATTGATGGTGATAGTAGGGAAATGGGGTTGATACACGGACAATGTCGACAACAAACCTAGAACAAATTTTATTTTAATGAGACGCTGTCGAGGACTATGGCAGGTTTTTCTGACCACAAAATTGAAACGGAATAGTTTTACAGCAAATTTGTGTACAAATCTGCGCTAGCTAGCTGCTAATATTGTTTCATTTTAACAAATAAAACTAGAAATGAGTAGTTTTTACAAAAACAAGTTTGTATGATAGATAGCATATATATAGTATGAATATATAAATGTGATGGATAGCATGTATATAGTATGAATATATAAATTTGATGAAAAACGAGTGAGAGATTTGGAGCTATATATATATATATATATATAGATAAATGGCTGGAGGGGTTGGATTACAGAAGAATTGTGTCTTAGTTGCAGAGAGATGAAGCATAGCAAGCGCCACTGCAGACGTTGATGATGCACATGATTTGAGCAATTGTCAGTGATCCGCGGTGGCAGCAAGGATTCTGTCTGGATATTGCTCCTCTGGATTACCATCTTTGAAGTTTAATGCTAAGTAAACGAAATCTGTAAACTAATAAATTATGTGTTTAAGAAAGAGTAATGTTAGGGAGATCAAATTTTTTAAGCCAAATAATGTGTCATCAATAAGAAACAAACACGTTAATTGATACTTAATTAATAATCCAATTATCTAGAACCATATCATTTACTTTGCAAATTTGGTTAAAAAAATTTAGTTTCCTTAACATTACTCTTTAAGAAATAAGCACGTTAATCAACACTTAAGTAATAATCAAATCTTCAACTTTGATATCATTTAGTTTACAAAATTTAACCTACAAATTTAGTCTTCCTAGCACTACCCTTTCTACATTTAAATTAATCTTGACCACTCCAATTAATCATGTACCACTGGATGCTCCATATTGATAGGATTATTTATACCTGCACAAATATGGTTAAAATCACTTAAAATACTTGTAAGAGTACAAGGTAATTATAGTAAAATCACTCATGCAAGTTGTTCTCCATAAGGATTATTTGAATAATTTGTAATTAAGCTGAATTTTAATTAATTAATTAAAACAGATTTTAGCAAAGATTTGAGATTTTGAAATTTAAAAACTAAAATAAACAGTAAACCAATCTGAAAGTGTTCCGAAAACAGTAAAAAAAAAAAAAAGCAAGAAAAACATTTTTTAGGAAAAAAAAAAAAAAAAAAAAAAACAAGTATGAAATGGACTAGAGTTAAGCCGTCATCATTAACAATCCTATACAGTACCAAATGCTTATGAATTTCCACATACATACTTTGAAAGTTAGGTTTTCCTAATGCATATTTTCTTCGTGATGATATCTACCATGCAACCAATTTGTGATGTTCAAATTAAATATAAATATGCATGACTCATTAAGCCTTGTGAAAACCCTTTGAAAAACCATGCAACCCTTAAGAGCGTGATTTTCACCTTAAGTGAACTTATAATTACTAATCACAAGAAGCTCTACTCAATTTTAGGGTGATGTTCCAAAAGAAATTGCATCAAATTACTTGTCAAATTATCCTAATGGTAGCTAAGCACTAAGACAATTAGATAGTTTAAACTCAATGATTAATAATTCAAGGCAAGCATCTATTCATTCATAAGCAAATTAATAAAATCACATATTCATGCTAAGGCTCATGACCTCGGCCTAACAAAAGGAATTAGTTACGCATACTCATAATTAAAATCAAAAAGAATTTTATTGAAAATAGAAAAAGAGTGAAAGCACCTTGTAGAATAAAGTCTAAAATTTGCCAATGTTTTGCTAAGTTCTCTCAATCTCGTGTAGAGAACTCTAATGGCTAAATAACCTTATTTATACTACTGCAAATTAAAATCCTTCCAAGAAAAGGTCTTCTAAAAACTAGGAAGCAAAATAATAAAAGGATGGACTTAAAATCATAATCCAAATCAAGGTAGGAAATCTGCCCAGTAGAGAATCAATCATGTTTCTGGACCTTCAAGACTTCAAAATAGGCCCAAAACAACTCGAATTAAAGATTAGGACATCCTCTTCAAGTTTCAAGAAGAGCCTAAGGTCCAAAATCCATCATCTTCCAGCCCAAAAGTTACAAATAATATCTGAAGCCCAATCTGTCAACACTGCGCGTTGGGCATAAATTAATTCGCCATGATTAGATGCTTGGGGATAAAATTCTGAAATTTTGATACAATATTCTTGACAAACTCACGAACCCGATCCAATTGGAATCACTCAAAATTCTACCGTTTGACTACTTTATGATAAAAAAATATTTGCATGTCCTACATTGAAAATACATAACAAAGCATCAAAATCTCACCAAAATAATCAAACCCAGAATAGGGGAAATGTTGTGGCTTATTTTAATTTGACAGGGAGAGAGGGGTGCATGGTAGAGAGAGTAGGGAGAGAGACGTGTTTGTAGGGTTATGTAAAGGATGTGTTATTCCTTCTATGCAGTGCCTTTATTTATAGTAATAAGGGAGGGAAGAATCCCTCTCCTCCAAGGAATACAAGTCCTAATAGGGAAGAATTACTAGTATCAAATATAATCTAGGATTTACACAATCACACTTAAATACAATGTTTATAACACTCCCCCTTGAGTGTGTAAATACTCAAGTAGATTCGGAATCATGTAGAGTTGAGGAACTCGACTCATCGGCACTAATTCTGGGTACACGCTAGTCTCAATGTAAAGTAGGAATTTGCCTATAGAACTAAGTCTCACAAAAAAAACCCAATGGCTATGGTAAAACCCAAGTAGGGACAAAACCCATAGTCTAAGAAAAAAATGCTTGAGTAATGCAAAGTCAAATGAAGCATTACATGACGTCATCAAGGATATGATCAACCCAAGGTGGGTGCCTGGTCAAAACCTCGTTAGGTAGCAAAAAGCCAAAAGGAAAAATGCTCCTAATCTTAGGAAAAAAAGTACATTCAGATCAAGCAAGTATACTTTGATGTAACCCTTCTTGAGCTGTTCAATGCGTCTTGCGTTATCTTCATAGATCGTCATCGGGACGCCAATAACGGGGTAAAGATCCCAGAAGCTTCGAATATGGCCCACAACTGTTCTCAGCTAGAAACATTCCTAAGTTAATTTGTGTAAGGCAAGTATTTCAGCATAGTTAGACGAAGTGGCAACTAAGGTATGTTTAGTTGACCTCCAAGATATTGCGGTGCCTCCAACGATAAAGACATAAGCCTTTTAAGAGCGCGCCTTGTGCATATCAGATAAGTAACTTGCGTCGGCATAACCAACAAGACGAGAATCAACTCGAGATAAAGGGATGCAGCATCACTAGAGGAGCTGTAAGGATAGAACAAGCACAGATCCGTAGTACCCTTAAGGTAACTAAAGATGTCTTTAACACCAGTCCAGTGTCTGCGTGTCAGTGCATTACTGTATCTTTCTGAAAGATTAACAACGAATGAGATGTCGGGTCTAGTGCATTGAGCTAAGTACAATAAAGCGCCTATCACACTTAGATAAGGAACTTCAGGTTCCAAAATCTCTTCATCATCCTCTTTTAGACGGAAGGGATCTCATTTTACATTTAGCGATCGAACGACCATAGGAGTACTCGAAGACTTCACTTTATTCGTTAAAGCAGTGTAACACATTATGGATGTAGTTCGATTAATGTACTAAGATTTCATCCGAACGGTGCTCTATCTCGAGACCGAGACAGTATCGAGTCTTTCCTAGATCTTTCATCTTAAATTTTGACTTCAGGTGCGCGACAGTTCTCTTGAGCTCTTCAGGAGTTCCAATGAGGTTCATGTCGTCGACATAAACTGCAACAATCACAAAACCAGAATGTGACTTAATAATGAACACGCAAGGGCATAGTTCCTTGTTCACATATCCCTAACTAGCCAAATACTAACTCAAATAGGTATACCACATTTTGTCGGATTGCTTCAAACCGTAAAGTGAATGCCTCAGTCTAATTGAGAGCGTGTTTCGGGGTTTGGAATTATTTGATCCAGTCAATGTAAGTCATTCGGGAACTTTCATATAAATTTTCTTATCAAGATCCCCATAGAGATACGCAGTTACTACATCCATCAGCTGCATACTCAATTTTTTGGAAACTACCAAACTGATAAGGTAGCAAAAAGTAACCACAACCATAACAGGTGAATAAGTTTCATCATAGTCAATCCCGGGGAGTTGTGAGAACCCTTGCGCAACAAGACGAGCTTTGTAATGCACAATTTCGTTCTTCTCATTACGCTTCCAAACAAAAACCCACTTGTAGCCAACGGGCTTCACATGTGGAGGAGTAGGAGCTACAAGTCCAAAAGCCTTACATTTCTCAAGCGAATCGAGTTTGACTTGGATTGCTTATTTCCAGTTTGACCAATCAGTTCTATGTCGACATTCATAAACGGAACAGGGTCAATATCATCGTTCAACATGATCTCAGTAGCTACTGCACATGCAAATGCATCGTCGATGATCATCTCATTTCAAGACCAAACATCATCCAAGTTAGCATAATGGGCTGAAATCTCGCAATTCTCGGGATGTGGATTCATCTTTTCAAGGATGCTTCCATAATCTAGAATTTCCTCGTGAATTGGATAAAATGAGTAGGCGACAATCGAATTAACGATAGGCTTAACAGCTTGTGCCATGGGTTTCCTTTTTTGAGGGTGTGAATCCTTTGAACCAAGTAGTCTGCCACGCTTTTGTGTAGGGGTGTGAATACTTCGGCCAAAGTGGCATCCCGGGTCTCCAAGGGGAAGTCCGTTGTACATTTGGTACATCCATCTTTGTAGGCACATTTACAGCTGGAATATGTGATTTTGTCACTCACGTTAAACCTGTGAAAACATCTGGCATGCTTTGGGCTACACTCTGAATATCTAATATGCGTTGGACTTTAGTTTTAGACTGAATGGTGCGGGGATCTAAATGAGACAAAGTGGGAGTCGTCCATGATAATTCACGATGTTCTTCAAGAACGATAATGTTCTTATCTCCCTTTAACGACAAGAAACCTGTCTCATAAAAATGATAATTCGCGAAATAAGCGGTAAAAAGATCGCCTTCTAAAGGTTCTAAGTAACGAATAATTGAAGGATAATCATATCCAACATAGATTCTCATCCGTCGTTGAGGCCCCATTTTTGTATGTTAGGACGACGAAATCGACACATAGATCGCACAACTGTAAATGTGCAGATTCGATATGTCGGGTTTGTATCTGAATCAACTGAAGGGCGCTATATGGTTGGGTCGCAATAGGGCTTAGGTAGACTAACATGGTTGCGTGCAATATTGCTTGGTCCCAAACAACGATCAGGAGCTTGGTATGTATGACCAACGATCGAGTAATCATTTGTAAGCGTTTAATGAATGCCTCTGTCATGCTGATTTGGGTGTGAACAGAGGGTACTAGATGTTCAACATCAACCCCAACTGACATGCAATATTCATCAAAAGTTTTAGATGCGAATTCTCTCGTATTATCCAATCGAATAGATCTGATTGGATAATCAGGGTGGTAAGCCCTGAGGTTGATAACTTGAGCCAACATTTTAGAGAATGCAGTGTTCCTTGTGGACAACAAGCACACGTGTGACCAACGTATGAAAGCGTTAACAAAATCATAAAATATTTAAATGGTTCAAAAGGAGGGTGAATCGGTCCACAAATGTCCCCATGAATCCTTTGTAGAAAAATAGGAGGATTTGAACAAACCTTGTCATAAGAAGGCTTTGTAATAAGTTTTCCCATGGAGCAGGTTTGACATGCGATTCCTTGCATCGAACCTAAACTTTGAGTTAGTGGATGCCTATGTGAAGATATGAGGATATGTTACATTGTTGTTCGTCTAAGGTGTTCCAAACGATCATGCCAAAGTGTAATTTATTGCGCGATCCCTGAGGTAGGGTCGGCCACATAATGGCTCTCTATAAGGCGTATGGTTGTAGTATACAGATCACTTAGGATACGCTATATCTTCTATAGAATTCGCTTCTGACCATGTTCGTAGAAAGTGATGCACATAAATTCAACTCTATTTTTTACATAGGTTTTAACGTGGTAATTATTGTCTCGAATGTCCTTGAAACTCAACAACGTTCTTTCGGAACATGGAAAATAAAGAGCATCATCAATGGTCAATATTATACCATTGGACAACATGATACGTGCCTTATCGTATCCTTCGATCAGGTTAGATGGGCCTGAGAGGATTGTCAGAGGTGCATTCTTAAGTATGAAGTTAGTGAAATAGATGCATTCACGTAAAACGGTGTGCGTGGTTGCACTATCTGCCAGACAACTAACTTTCCCACTAGTCATACCTAGAAATAAAAATGAATTTGAATTGGTCACATGCATAAAAGTTCTAAAAACAAATATCCATTCAAAATAATTCAAGTATTCAAGGATAGTAATTAAAAAAACTTAATATCTAAAAAACAAATCATCAACAAATAATCCAAACATAAAAGAAAAATTGTTCAAACTTAAACCAAAAACAAGGGGGGTTTGGCCACTAGGTGGAATTCGGCCCCTAAGGTTCTAAAATCAACTAAAAATGGTTCATGTTTAAGATTTTAGTCTTCCATAGAGGTAACAACCTCTTGAAAATCAGAAACCTCCGTCCTGGTACTCTTCGGTTCATCCACTTGCACAAAGTTTGATTCCAACTTCTTACAACGAGAATGATATTCAGCTACAACCTTCTGGGAAGCACGACAAACACAAGACCAATGGTCCTTTGAACCATAGTGGTAACACATGTCTACATTCATGGTGTCAAGTGCTTTGCCCTTATTCTTGAAGTTTGGGGCCTTAGAAGCGAGGTTTGGGTGCTTTTGAGCTTGGTTTCCTCCCTTAGATTAGCATTGGCTCTATTAACCTTGACGGGGTGGCTTCTGCCAGCCCCTACCACATCTATGTTGGCATTTTGGGAGTTGATTTGTGCTATAGTGTACTTCAGGCACAGCAGTTGCCCCAGTAGGTCGAACATGAATCAACAACTGATTCTGTTTTTCAATGAGAAGTAAAATAGAGATCAAATTCGAAAACTAAGTGAACTTATAAGCCCTATATTATTGCTGCAGGACAATATTGGTAGTCGAATAGGTCTTCTCCAGGAGATCATTTTCAGTCAAGTTCTCATTACAGAACTTGAGAAGTGATCAAATTCGACAAACTTTAGAACTATATTCATTTGCAGACTAAAAGTCTTGGAAGCACAAATGCTGCTAGTCGTGTCTTGCTTTAGGCAAAAAGATGTCCTTTTGGTGAACAAAGCGAATGAAGATCATGGTAGTGGCTTTCTCAGCTTCGCTAATCGGATTGTTCGTCTCATCTTCAATGGTGGGATACAAATTCTTTACAGTGTGGTAAAGCTTCACATTTTAGACTGACTTGAGGTAATTTCTTCCACAGACCTCTAAAGCGGTAAAGTCGAATTTGTTCAAATTCAACATGTCCCCTAATTCGACATTCTTGTTTACTTTGATTCAGTCGAGGTGGTTTTCGTTTACTAGCGTGTAGGTGGTCTAAGTTCCTATAACCGAGTCTTTCTGGCCTCTGTGAACATCTTTTATTAATGTATTAAAAAAGGCCTCTATAACCGGTGAAAAGTGGTGGGTGTCCACTAACGGCCATTCTTGGCTTGGCTTTAATAATGCAATTCTGGGAGTAGAACATTCCTACCACAAAATAAATGGACAAGAATGTGGTTAGTGTAATGGAGAAAAATCAATCCATTCACATAGAAGTAGAACATTCAGGTTCTAATAGACATTTGTTGGTTTAAAGTTTCATGAAAAAAACTTCAGGGTTTCATGGGTGATGTTTTTAAGGAAAACTTCAGGTTTTCAAACAAAGCATGTTTCTAGAAACTTCAGGTTCATATGTTCCTGCAAACAAACACAAATATATATGCATAAATATGCAACATGAAAATATGAAAATAGATCTTCAGGTCTAGAATTATAATTGAATTAATTATTTGGAGTTAATTCAGGCCAAAATTGAAGTGTGGGTGAAAAAATTATAAAACCCAACCTGAAAAATATAGGTGATTAAACTCGAGACCAAAAACATGGACCAAAGCCCATGGGTAGGCTGAGCAAATTGATGTCATAGAGTGCAAGCCTAAATATGGGTTGGAAGAGGTACGGGCTGAACAAACCAAGGGCTGCAGGCCCATTGGCTTTTTTCTAAAAAATATTTGGACTGCATAAGTAGGCCCAAATGGGGGTGCGTTCTAGTACTTCGCGAAACATAGGTGCACAACAATAAAAGCTGGGCTCTAGTGCGATGCGGTGCAAGGATAGTGCCTCAACCACGAAGGCTAGGATCAGCTGCTACGCGATGCAATGGGACACCAAAGCCCACTTGGGTTTGTGTCATTCGCAAGCCGAGCAGTTGGTTTATGGGCTACAATTTGTGAGCTTAGAGAAAAAAAAATCTCTCTAGTGGACAGAGAGAAACACCAAAGCCCAAAAGGCTGGTGTTTGGACCAAGGGTTAGCCAAGCCCAGATAGGCTCGGGTAAGGACCAAAGAACATCCCAGCATCGCTGGGTGATGCCACCAAAGGTGAGACCAGCGTTGCCGCTGCTGGCGGCTGATGCGAGAATTACTTGACACTCAAATTAAACCCTCGTTTGACAATTGTAGTAGAATGGATAAGTGAGGGATCGTTCTAGACCGGGGATTAGGAGGGCTTGCTAAAACCTTCTAAATTGACTTAAAAACATAAAAACACAATATAAAACACTATTTAATGCTCGAAGAAAGCAAAACTAAAAATAAGAAAGATTAAGACTAAGACTTCAACGAAATAGGGGGGGGGGGAATTGGATTTGGACGAATTTAAACTAAAATGAATACTTGGAAACAAAACAAATTGTAAATATGGATTTGACGGAAATGAATGGATGGGAAGCTAGCTAAGGGTTCTTTCTCTACACATGATATTTATGCATATGAATCAATTTCCAGTTGCTTTTCGATAAACCATGAACCTCAACACCCTAGATTAACCGTGACATCACTAATTAACCCTCAGATTTTCCTTAAGTTATTGGATTGGATGACATCATACGACAACCCAAAGCATTCTTCAAAAGTCCCCTACATGACATCATAATAGAGATACAATCAAAGATCATTACGTTCTATGAAAATCATAAGTATTGACAAAGCACTTGTAACTATGACATCATGATACTCATGCTAGGAATTTACTTAACATGATTGTGAAAACAACCTTAACTACTTGTGAATATAAGTTTGTAACGATTATGTGAAACTCCCTTATATTCTAGCCCCAAATTCATGCATGCAAACTAAGTGTGCACCCTTAATCAACAAACAAGAATAAGTTATCCATCAAACGGTTAAGTAAATTGCATTCACAATTTATGAAATCACAACTGGAATTAATCAATTCATATTGCAAATATAATCATGGTTTCAAAGTCTCCCCTAGCTAAAACAAGTTTAGCTCCTCATGTTTACAACAAAACAAAGAGAATATAAATTAAACATTGAAAACAAAGATTGAATACACCTAGAAACGCTCCAACAATCCAAGCTTGAATAGCCAAAACATCCAAGGCTTCTCCTCTCTTCTTTCTCCTTCTTTGTTGCGGCACAATAGCATAAGGTCTAGGGATAATTGGTTTGGGGGATGGAAGTGTGGAATGGAAAAATGGTGTTTGGATTATAAGGGGAGAGATGGGAAGCTCACGGCTAGGGAAGGGAGAATGTGTTTGTAATGTGTTGTGTATGAAAATGAGATGTCCATGAATGAATGAATGCAAGGGTATTTATAGGAGTAGTGGAGGGAACATATGGCTATGTCATTTGTAGGTGAAGTAGGTGGATGTTGTAGGTGAAGTGGATGTTGTAGGTGAAGTAGGTGGATGTTGTAGGTGAAGTAGGTGGATGTTGTAGGTGAAGTGGATGTTGTAGGTGAAGTAGGTGGATGTTGTAGGTGAAGTAGGTGGATGATATGTTAAGTGATAAGTGATAAGTGATATGATATGTGGTTATGATATGATAAGTGGTTAAGTGGTGATGATAAGTGATAAGTGATTAAGTGATATGATATGTGGTGATGATAAGTGATAAGTGCATGTGGGTTAACTAATGAAGGAAATGCATGTGCAATGACAATGTGTTAGAATGGATGTGTGTTATGCATGGCATGATTGGGATTAGGAAAGGTTTAAATGTCCTAAAACTAAAGAGAACAAGGTTCCAACACTTTGGCTCCAATTAGGTCTTCAATTTCGTCCAACACTTTGGCTTCAAGCATAAGCTATCCGTCCTTAGCCCAAAAGTGCTCCAAAAGTCTCCAAAATGCATCTTTTTGCTCCTTTAGCCCTTTGGACCTACAAACACACGAAAATAGCTTAAAGTACCAAAATAACTAAAGAAACATAACGTAAATGTACGAGAACAAGCCATTTAAGTCGCATAAATATGCTCCTATCAAATACCCCCACACTTAGCTTTTGCTAGTCCTCGAGCAAAACAGAAAAACAAAACAAAAAGAACAAAACACAACCTACACCTTCCAACAATCGTATCAGGGACTTCCAATGCACATGACAAGTTAAAAATCATTATTCTCACAGATTTGAGCCATCTTTACACTTAAGTACATTCTTAATCATAGTCACCACATACTAGTTCACAATTAAGCAATTAAAACACATTTCAAATGTAGTAACATGCCTTTAGAGAATTCCCTCAATTTCTTACTAGAAGTACTCTCGTTTTTCACACAGATTTTCTGACTACACACCCTACACTAGGTATATGTGAGAAGATTGATGTAAACATGTAGACGAACACTCACATATGTTATAATAAGGAAAGCATTTTCTGGAGTTAATAAGCATGTTTAGATATGATCTCATGAATGGAATGCTACTACTTAGACGCGAGAACCAGTGACACCATAAGCTCATACCAAGTTCAAACTCCACAATTGAAATACATAACACTCAATATAGAAGTCAAAGGGTAGTAACGGGGCTAGGGTATTGGCTAACAATGAAAGGTGAAGGATAAACAAACATTCTTAAAGCAATAGTGAGCAAAGTATTGAATTAGGCACTTAGAATTCCCTTAAGAACGCAGAAGTCAACTTTGAACACCCAAGGGAAAATCACACAAAACTTAGGGCCATATTCAACTTTTTGGACCCTTTCTTCAACCATCAACGCTCGTGAGTTCATTCTTACTTATTTTCACTCCTTTTTTTTTTTTTTTTTTTTTTTTTTTTTTTTTTCTTTTCTTCTTTTTCTTTTAAATCTCAAAACATACATATAAACGTAAGAACAAACTTTTACTCCCCCACACTCATTTTCTTGCATAATGTAACTCAAAAGGAATTCATTTAAGTCATGCTCACTAAACTTTAAGAACAAGGGTATAGGAAAGTCCTACTCTAAGCTAGGTAAGGGTTGATGTGGGTAAACAAGGAATAAAGGCAAAACGAGGCTCAACGGGGTTAAAACTTACAACATATACGAAGTATGGGAAGTAAGGCTATTTGGCTATGGTGGTGGTCACTACACAACTTCTTCTTGAATATGTGTTATGCAAATCAATAACATGCTTTGAATGAAACGGATATAAGTTCTAGCATTTAGTTCTATCATGATACAATTGCATTCTAAGTAGCAACCAAGCAAGGAATAATGAGATCATGCAACAACTTTAGAAAACAAAGAATCACAGAAAATAACTCTCCAAAGAAAGTAATGGCTCGAGTCTCACAGGGTTGTAGCGTTTGGTTGAGTTCCTTCCTTCAAGCATGTTACAAAAACGAATTTTTCTTTTATGATTGCATGTGAAGTCATACATTATAACCATAACCAAACATATACCAAGAGTAAATCAAACTTTCATCCATGTTTATAATTCTCTTTAACAGTCATGCAATTACAAACCAAATCCTCATCATTGTGTTGGAAGGTACCCTAAGACACAAACACACAAAAACGACTCAAAACACTCTTTTTAGGTTTTTCAAAACATGTTTTTCAAATTTTTATGTGATTTTCGGATTTATAAAAACAAAACATACTAAAACACTCTAAAACATCTTAAAAACACCTTAAAACAGTAAGGAACAACCTTTAAAGTTATGGGCGATAAAATCCCACGAATTTGTATTAACAACATTAGTTACCCCCACACTTAAATCAAACATTGTCCTCAATGTTTTAAGCTTAAAATCATACAAAGCATAAGTAAACACACAAAAAGCATTTAAACATACTAAACATGGCAGAATGTAAATAACAAAGAGAAGAGTTTAGAGACGCAAATCTGGTTGTGGAATGTAAATTCCATCTTCTCCTTGTTGATTTCATTGAGGCTTGATGTTGTTGATTCCACAGGGGCTCCTCCCATCGTTGATTTTCCTTTGTGCTACTCTTGAACTGGGCAGCAGGATTCTTTTGGTCTCCCCCGAAGGTCTGAGCTTACTCCTTTGGTCTGTTTCTTTGTTCAATCTTTCCAATTCGTATTGAAAAGGGTTGGAGGATAACTCAGCCTATGTTTGTCTCCACATGCTTCAATGTATCATTTTCACTTGCCTTACTCGCTCCCCTTTGCAGAAGTGGTCCCTTCTCCGGAAGTGTATCAACCGTTGAAGATGACTACTCGAGAGCAACGCTAGGTAAGCAATCAGGAATAGATTCCAGGCAGTTGGCTCCAGATCGGAAGACTGACTCCAAGTGCCGGCTGATTGCTTCTTTTACTTTGCCATGCGAGTAAGAACAAGGACAAAGAAAAAGACAGGGAAAGAGCATGATATGAGATACTTTTGCTTTTGACCTTGATGATATGAGATACCTTTGCTTTTGAAGAAGCGGTGAATGAATCAGCACATGTATTTGTTGTGCTGCTTCCTCCTGGGTCATATGTACTCCAGGCCTCTGGTATCATCTTTGGGGAAGAAGAAAGAATTGAGTATTTCGAAAGGCTTTGCTGGGAGTGCGCCCTCAGAGGTGAGGGAGAGTTGGGCATTTTCTTCAGGTTTGCCCTGCCATAAAAGACGAAGGTCGACATATATAGAGATAATATCAAGTGGTGGTACTTTTTACCTTTGTCGACAAACGTTTTGATCCCGCAAATCCGGCTTTTTGAAATAATGGCGCCTCTTCGATCTCTGAACACGCCTCTTCGATTTCTGAGCAGGCGCCCCTTCGATTTCTGAACGACGCCCCTTCGCTTTCTGAACGACGCCCCTTCGCTTTCTGAACGACACGTGGTAGTGCAGATGCGGCTCCTTTTGACAAAGCTGCACGCGTCTTCTGAAAAGCTGAGAAAGCGTCGCCGAACTTTGCGCTTGTCGGCTAAAGATGTGTAGTTGCGATGATGGCCTCCACGTGTTGTCTGAAAAGAAGAAATCTTTTGACAAAGTTGAACGCGCCTTCTGAAAAGCCGACAAAGCGTCGCCTAAATTACACCGGAAATTCTGGCTTTTTGAATTGGTGGACGCGTCGCCTTGGCTTTTTTATTGAGCTATCGATCACCACAACAAACACACTCTGAAGATTTCCCATTCTTGAAAATTGACTCCGGCCCTTTGAAATTTAACTCCATCCCTTCTCTTTGAACACTTTTGAAAAATGGCAAACTCATCGAACCTTAGCTTGGAATTGAGCCTTAGCAGTGATACGGGCGCGCCGCGTCAAGGTAACGTATGGCGCCCTTCTTTCTTATCTTCTAACGGTCCTCTTTCAGGTGAAGACTCTGTGATGCAGGACGCCACAACAGCTACAATAGTAGCTAGGAACCTCCTCACACCAAAAGATAGTAGGCTGCTGTCAGGACGGTCCGATGAGTTGGCCGTTCAAGAGTCCCTCGCACTTAGTGTTCAGTGTGCGAGTTCTGTGTCCAACATGGGCCAACGCCTGCTTGCCCGCTCCCGTCAGGTGGAATCATTGATGGCAGAGGTGGAAAGTCTCAAGCAGGAGATCAAACTGCTTAAGCATGAGAATAGAAGTTTGCACGTACTTGCCAACAACTATTCGACGGGCATGAAGAGGAAGCTTGATGAGCTGCAAGAATCTGAGGGTCGAATTCACAATGACCGTCAAAGGCTTGCGTCTTATCTCCAGAGGCACCTTTTTCCTGGGTCATCCAGCGCTTGGCCAAGTATTGAGGCCTGGAATGCTCTAACTCCGATGCCTCCCGCTCCGATGGCTTCCGCTCCGATGCCTCCCGCTTCTATGCCTCCCGCTTCTGCGCCTTCCGCTTCTGCGCCTCGTAGTGGGGCTTCACGTAAACAACCTTTGTGAAGCTCCACCTTTCTCCATGTTTAGTATTTTTTTTTTTTTTTTTTTTTTTTTTTTTTTTTTTTTTTACACATAAATAAAATCAAACGGCATGGAATTTATCTTTGAATGGGCGGTGATACTTGAAATGATCCGATAATAGTTTAAATTCCAGATTGGGTGCCTGAATCATTAACCACATGTTAGTATAAAAGAAAATTGAAATTCGGGGAGGCGGCTTACCTGTGTGCTCCAAAATGAACTCCAGAATAAACACCCCTTCGAAAGTTATGACTTGTCCTGTGTCATAAAATCCAACTTCCTTGGGAATTGTGGTTTCAAATATGTCCTCTTTGATGCCTTCTACATCTTTTCCAGCCACTACCTTCTCTTGAATCATTCTTCTTGGTGTACAAAGTCCTTTGAAGAATTCAACACCATCTAAAACTTGCTGTGTTGCACCAAGAATTTGAATAGCATTTTGCTCCTTTGGGAAGGCTTCCACGATGTCCTTTTTACTCTCTTCTTGGTTGGGAATCAAAAACCTGCTAGGAAAAGGGACATTGGGTGGAATAACATCAGAATAACATGGAATTGGGACGTCCTTACTGGTGGTGGGTGGTTTAGAGGGCTTAGGGGGCTGCGGCAAGGGTTGTTCTACCCTTGCCGTGTGCATGTCTTCTTTCTCCTCCTCAATTAACAGCTGTTCATCCACTTCTAGGCTATGTTTGGACATTTTTAGGTCAGCTCCAACCTCCATAGCACTTCCCAAAGTGATAGCATTATGGATTTCAAAATCTTCCTTCGAGTTTTCAATAGTTGAGTTGGAAAGTTCACTTTGCTCTTGAATTTGTTTCATGAACTCCATAATCTGCCCAAATTGCTCGTCCAATTTACCCAACTTCTTGTCTTGATTTTGTTCGTCCTGCGTCAAAGAGGTTAGTAATTGAAAATTTTTATCATTATCCATGGACATACTTGAACTTGATTGGAATTGTTGTGGGGGAGGTTGTGGTGGCTGCATAGGTGTTGTATTGAACTCCTCATATGGTTGCCAATATGCTTCTTGTTGAGCCTCCTTGGCTTGATTTTGTGACCCCTGCGCCAAAGAATTTATTTCATTAAGAATTTGAATATAATCTATTGGCGAATTTGAATTTAATTGAGCATATTGCATATGAAGTTGTGGTGGCTGCATAGGTCTTGAATAGAACTCCTCATATGGTTGCCAATATGCTTCACGTTGAACTTGTTGATCTTCCCACCATATAGAGTTTGAATGATCCCTCCCATCTCTTTGTGGACATTGATTGGCTTGAAATCCTTGCCTATATGAAGCACCAAATGTAGGGACACTCTGCATTGTGGTCCTTTCGGCATATGGCAACAAGTTAGAAGTAAGATTTGCCAATTGAGCTTGAATGCTAGCAAAATCCATATCTTACTTCTCTAGTACCTAAAATCAAAGAAAGAGAACTAAATCAAATATCAAAAGTAACAACAAACAAAGAAAACAACACTAAGTTAGAAACTAAAACGAAAACAACTAAACCAAAAAAAAAGAAAAGAACCAAGGGATTAGCAAAGTTGCTAATCCCCGGCAACGGCGCCAAAATTTGATGCGAGAATTACTTGACACTCAAATTAAACCCTCGTTTGACAATTGTAGTAGAATGGATAAGTGAGGGATCGTTCTAGACCGGGGATTAGGAGGGCTTGCTAAAACCTTCTAAATTGACTTAAAAACATAAAAACACAATATAAAACACTATTTAATGCTCGAAGAAAGCAAAACTAAAAATAAGAAAGATTAAGACTAAGACTTCAACGAAATAGGGGGGGGGGAATTGGATTTGGACGAATTTAAACTAAAATGAATACTTGGAAACAAAACAAATTGTAAATATGGATTTGACGGAAATGAATGGATGGGAAGCTAGCTAAGGGTTCTTTCTCTACACATGATATTTATGCATATGAATCAATTTCCAGTTGCTTTTCGATAAACCATGAACCTCAACACCCTAGATTAACCGTGACATCACTAATTAACCCTCAGATTTTCCTTAAGTTATTGGATTGGATGACATCATACGACAACCCAAAGCATTCTTCAAAAGTCCCCTACATGACATCATAATAGAGATACAATCAAAGATCATTACGTTCTATGAAAATCATAAGTATTGACAAAGCACTTGTAACTATGACATCATGATACTCATGCTAGGAATTTACTTAACATGATTGTGAAAACAACCTTAACTACTTGTGAATATAAGTTTGTAACGATTATGTGAAACTCCCTTATATTCTAGCCCCAAATTCATGCATGCAAACTAAGTGTGCACCCTTAATCAACAAACAAGAATAAGTTATCCATCAAACGGTTAAGTAAATTGCATTCACAATTTATGAAATCACAACTGGAATTAATCAATTCATATTGCAAATATAATCATGGTTTCAAAGTCTCCCCTAGCTAAAACAAGTTTAGCTCCTCATGTTTACAACAAAACAAAGAGAATATAAATTAAACATTGAAAACAAAGATTGAATACACCTAGAAACGCTCCAACAATCCAAGCTTGAATAGCCAAAACGTCCAAGGCTTCTCCTCTCTTCTTTCTCCTTCTTTGTTGCGGCACAATAGCATAAGGTCTAGGGATAATTGGTTTGGGGGATGGAAGTGTGGAATGGAAAAATGGTGTTTGGATTATAAGGGGAGAGATGGGAAGCTCACGGCTAGGGAAGGGAGAATGTGTTTGTAATGTGTTGTGTATGAAAATGAGATGTCCATGAATGAATGAATGCAAGGGTATTTATAGGAGTAGTGGAGGGAACATATGGCTATGTCATTTGTAGGTGAAGTAGGTGGATGTTGTAGGTGAAGTGGATGTTGTAGGTGAAGTAGGTGGATGTTGTAGGTGAAGTAGGTGGATGATATGTTAAGTGATAAGTGATAAGTGATATGATATGTGGTTATGATATGATAAGTGGTTAAGTGGTGATGATAAGTGATAAGTGATTAAGTGATATGATATGTGGTGATGATAAGTGATAAGTGCATGTGGGTTAACTAATGAAGGAAATGCATGTGCAATGACAATGTGTTAGAATGGATGTGTGTTATGCATGGCATGATTGGGATTAGGAAAGGTTTAAATGTCCTAAAACTAAAGAGAACAAGGTTCCAACACTTTGGCTCCAATTAGGTCTTCAATTTCGTCCAACACTTTGGCTTCAAGCATAAGCTATCCGTCCTTAGCCCAAAAGTGCTCCAAAAGTCTCCAAAATGCATCTTTTTGCTCCTTTAGCCCTTTGGACCTACAAACACACGAAAATAGCTTAAAGTACCAAAATAACTAAAGAAACATAACGTAAATGTACGAGAACAAGCCATTTAAGTCGCATAAATATGCTCCTATCAGCGGCTATGTTCTAGGTCAGAAAAACGTCGGTGTTAATTGGGTTTTAACAGGGAACCTCGATTGTGACGGAGAAACGAGTCTTGACGTCTTACGAACCAAGAATCCACGAATTTGAAAAACGGGGCTTCGAATTCGGTGAGGTTTCAAAGAATCTTAGCCAAGGCCATGTTAACGATGATTGTAGGTCATCGAGAATGGTGTGCCATTGTTTCTGGTTTTGGGTTTGGAGCCTAGGGGACTCTGTGGTCTCGGCTTGTTCGCGGGTTGGGTTTTTAGAAAACCCTAAAATTTTTATTTTTTATTTTTCAATTTCCAGATTATAATTCAATGCATATTCAACATATAAGTTAATGCATGGGTAGATAAATGATGCAATTCATGGAATATCAATTCCAATGTTCTAAAAATAGGTCTAGGCGCTAGGTAATAGAGTGCAGCTGCGATTTGGGCTAAATTGTCCGGCTGAATTGGGTAGGAGTTAGGCTGTAACATCTCACATCGCCCAGGGGAGTGGATCTTGTAAGCCTTATATGTATATTATCATCTCTACCTAGCACGAGGCCTTTTGGGAGCTCACTGGCTTTGGGTTCCGTAGGAACTCCGAAGTTAAGGGAGTAGCGTGCAAAAGCAATCCCAAGATGGGTGACCCACTGGGAAGTTCTCGTGTAAGTTCCTAGAAACAAAACAGTGAGGGTGTGGTAGGGGCCCAAAACGGACAATATCGTGCTATGGTGAAGTCGAGCTTGGGATGTGGTGGGGGCCCGGGCTGGGATGTGACAATTTGGTATCAGAGTTATTTCCCGACCGGAAGTATGCCGACGAGGATGTCGGGCCCCTAAGGGGGTGGATTGTAACATCCCACATCGCCCAGGGGAGTGGATCCTGTAAGCCTTATATGTATATTCCCATCTCTACCTAACACGAGGCCTTTTGGGAGCTCATTGGTTTCGGGTTTCGTAGGAACTCCGAAGTTAAGCGAGTAGTGCACGAGAGCAATCCCAAGATGGGTGACCTACTAGGAAGTTCTCGTGTGAGTTCCCAAAAACAAAACCGAAAAGGTGTGGTAGGGGCCCAAAGCGGACAATATCATGCTACAGTGGAGTCGAGCCCTGGATGTGGTAGGGGCTTGGGCTGGGATGTGACATAGGCGCCCGCCTAGACGGCGACTTAAGGAGTGGCCAAGGCAGTAGTTCTTTTTTTTTCTCTTGCAAATTAACTCTCTAGTCTTTAGTTGTTGTCGGTGCATCGCATCTTTCATTTCCAAACGTTGTCGTATCTTAAGAAGAAAATGAAAGATCTAAAGAGAAGAAGGAGGATGGGAGAGAGAGAACAGTTAAGATTGCAAACTTGCACTACATTGGAGGAGGAAATTTACAGAGCAAAAACAAAATAGAAGATGAAGAAGTGAGAGAGGAGGAAGAAGAAGCGTAAAAAAAACCCAAATAAAGGCGTTCAGCTTTGCTTTGCGCCAAGCGTTTTTTTTAACCTTGATCAATTCACATAATTCAACAATTATGGATATAATGCATACACAATTTATGTAGAATCTAAAATTCAAAAAACGTAAAGTTGGGTTATGCATTATGGTGAATGTTACTGCTATCAGGGCTGCAAAAAAAATCGAGATAAACACCGTTGTTTTGGAAGAACCTAATTGTGTGATGATATTGATGAACTGGTTTGATGCAGAAAACTTCCACGTCAAAATCCTAAGCGCAACGGTAGGAGCGTGCTGATAACGTGTTGTGGCTTATTTTAATCTGATAAGGAGAGAGAGAAAGAGAGGCACATGGCAGAGAGAGTAGGGATAAAGATGTGTTTGTAGGGTTGTATAGAGGATGTGTTATTCCTCCTACGCCGTGCCTCTATTTATAGTAATAAGGGAAGTTAGAATTCTTCTCCTCCAAGGAATACAAGTCCTAATAGGAAATAATAACTAATATCAAATCTAATCTAGCATTTACACAATCACACTTAAATACAATGTTTATAACAGAAAATATATAGTATAAAATCGACTCATCACATATCATCGCCTTCAATTAAAACAAGAAGGAAATCGCATGCACAAGGAATAGAAGATTGCCTTGAGATTATGAGTTTCTAAATAATTTTGTAACAAGACTAACTTGGAAGTGACTCTGTACTAGTTTGGGCACATGGCACGCCCCGATCCCGATATTTCCCGAATACCAGAATAGGCACGTGATGGCCGACACCCGAGGGTGACAAAAGCCATTTATTGAGTGCAAATTATTGAAAACAAGGGATAAATAAGGCTTATAAATATAAAAGAATAATGAATATGCATTTAAGGAACGTGTTCAGAGCATACAACTAACTAGAGCACTAAAAGAAATAATATAAAATTGATTGAAACAAATGATGGATCCTATACCGAGAGGACTCGAAGATGCCAATGCGGAAGTGCCTGGATGCCGGGATTGTAACCCCCAGGCCCCATGCCGACTCCCCGTCTCTAAGCAGACAGTCAGAGGAAAATACATTTCAGGCCCTATGCCGGCTCCCCGTCCCTATGCTAATAGCTAGAGAAATCACACTCCAGGCCCTAGGCCAACACCAAACTGTCGCCTGGGACGGACCGGAATCTATCCCTACGTCCCATAGCGGAAAGAACCAGTAAGTAAGTACAAAACCAGTGAACATACATATATTGAAAAACAACTTCATAGTATAAAGTCATCCATCATCTATACTATAAAGAGGTGTTCTAAACATATTCTAAATATCATATCGTCATCCATCGGATATTCTATAAGAACACGGGTTTTAGGAAAAATAGTAATAATTCAAACTAGCCTCAGTAAGCATGTTATCTCATAAAATGTTTCATAAAACATAGTCATCAAATCATGCTTTTCATGCATGCATTTCTACTATCAAAATATGCATTTTTAGAAGGGGTCCACTCACAATACTTAGCTGCCGAAGAGCCACGCAATTAGCAAAGATGGAAACGCCACAATTAATTACCCCTCACATGACGTCTAACTCGCCATGGTTTGGCCGAAAAACGCCTCGAAAGGGGCAGTGCTCCTCGCCAGAAAATCTGGAAAACGCTTTCCCGAGTTATTTTGGTGTTTAAACAGTACCACAACAACTCAAACACTATCTAACACAATAACAAGCACAATCTAAGGAGATTTAGGTGTGCTCTGCACTTACCTCGTCGGAGATCTCGTGCATAGTGATTGTGCACAGTGGTGAGATAGATATTGAAGGTGAGGGAGAGAAAGGTGAAGCTCAGATGATGAAGATGATGGTGATGTCCTCCTGATGGATGTGTGTATGTTCTTGTCAAAAAGAATAGCACCGAGATGGGGGAGTAACAGAGGGAGAGAGTACAGATAGAGAAGAGAGAGTGAGGGAGAAAAAAGAAAGAGACTTTTCGGAAAAAATAAAAGAAAAGGGAAAAGGAATCAGGGGACAAACAAATCAGGGGTGGGCCCCTTGGGCACACCATTTAAGACCTAAAAACCATTTTTAAAAGGAAAATATCCCCGAATTTGATGAAAATACAAAAATACCCTTTTTGTTCCGTAAATCCCCCCTTAAAAGAATTTCGTCCCAAAATTTAAAATCACTTACTAAACTAAAATACTCGAAAATAGGAAGAAGAATATATGTATAAAGGGAAATCAAGTCAGAGTGGGTGCATTAAAGAGAATATGCCACACCGTTGCGAGCAGGTTGCAAAATCCTCTATCATGCCTCCAAGCTCTCTTCCCCATCAGTGTAGAAGTAGAAACATACTTTAATAAGATATAAAGTCAAAAACATAAAATAGCTTAAGGTCAAAAGTAAATACATAAAATACAATAACGTCAAAATAGATATGTACTAACATATCAGTAGAAAATTCGTGTTGAACTTAAAACTGAAAACTAAAATACTTCCCCCGAAACATTTGTAACATCGAAAACAAAAGTAAACGAAGTTAAAATACCTATACTAAAAATTCAAAATTGGAAAATGAAAGTGGGTCTCTCCTAAGTATACGAACGTCACATACTCCGAGAAAATGTGTGTTTTTGGGTCGAGCTCCAACAATCGCAAATCCGTAACAACTATCGTAGAAGGGTCTTATTTCTCACTTGCTTAACGAACCCAACAAATAAGTTTTCAATACCACAGTCGCCCGCGATATTGATCACACATTTGCTGTCTCGGTAAGTAAGCAGTAATTTCCTGAGGGTGTACATTTTCATATGTCGTAAATTCGATCCTCTGAATACCAGTTCACAAAACTCCTCTGTCAACCAGTATTGCCAGTAGAAAACTCTCATACCATGTCGTAAAAAGTGCCATACCCAAACCGAACAAAACAAAAACTGTCGTCATAAAACTTTATCTAGCACCCAGCATATTATCCTCCTCAGTTCTTCCAAATATGACCAACTATTCCAGCGTTTTGCTAATGAAGAACCCATTTGAAAATTGTACCTTGGGATTCAAAAGAAGTGGCTACCATGTTAATAGAAAACTCAAAAGCTCGAGCCAAGCAAGCAAAAAACGAGAAGTCACCTTTCCCAACAAGCAGTATCTCTTGGGAATTGTTACAATGCTCAATCCACCTCTCCATTTTTGCTTAGTTGCAGATTTCTAGTCAAACAAGATCAAGGTTGGTGGAAAGAAGAAAGACTTGCAAGTAATCAACCTAAACACCATATGAGAGCACACACCATTCAAGATAAATGTAAAGATCTTTCGATTCTTGCCTTGACCGCGTTGTGGTCCCATCCTAGAGTGCACCAAACAGATCTGCTAAAAGTGTTTCGATAACCATGTACTCACAAACAAAAGAGTCCTCGAGTGAAGCAGTGAAAAGATGCATTGAGACGACACATAACGTTGGAAAAGAACTGATGTGATGCCCATGAATTATAGTAAGATAGTGATACAATCCATTGACCTTCTGTACTACAACCTTCATCCAACTATTACTAAAAGACCACTCAACCCTCACGCCCACGTGCTCATGAACCAAAGGATCTTGGTGCGAGGTAGTGGAAAGCTGCGCTGAGGCGAACACATCACATCATCGAAAAGGTCTACCAGAGTACAATACGATGGTTATGAATTGTAGTAAGATAATGAGTGGTGACCATTCAATTTAGCGTGAAGATGGTGATGCAATCTGTTGTTCATCTGCACTACAATCTTCACCAGTCTCTTACCACAAGACAGCTTAAACTTTACACCCACGTGGAATTCTTTCTGGTAAGTCTGGTAAGCTTGTGAAAAGATTATGCTACCAACATTTCTGTTTGAAACGATAAGAATTGGGCGCACACTTCCGCCGAATTGATCGATCATGAATTCTTCATTGATTGGGCAAGAAACCGTGTAGAGAAGGCTAAAAGAACACTCAAGAATTTCAGGATCAAAAAAGTCCATTAAATCTAGAGTACAAGATATCTGGATGAGTGAGAAATCATGCTGAGAACAAACGTTTTTTCTTTTTTTTTTCTTTTTTTTTTTACCCTCAGTAAAATGTTTCGGCATGATCTAGTTCACATTAAGAAACAAAGCAGCGAAGGAAGGTGAAGATACAGAAATAGAACTCACTGTTTACAATTATTTGGTTAATCAACACAGTTAGGTTGACTGGTTCTTTAGCCAAAAAGAAAATAGGTATAAGCTCAAGAATAGTTAAGAACTGCTAATAAGGTTTAATGAGGCCAAAGACATTTCAAAATTCACAATACTTTGTAAGAGCTGAATCAAAGTTCAAAAATTAAATATAGAACCTCCGAATCAACAGAATGACAAGGAAGAAAGATATGAAGCAACATGCGTATGCATGCAGTGACACAATTAGCTACCTTAAAGTGTTGCCCTTGAGCAAACCAAAGTTCAATGAGTTTAAAGTAAAGCTCGATCTTCGTACAATGATGAATATGGTGGAGTCTCAAGTCATTACACTGAAAATTACAAGATTGAACAGCTAATGGACAAGAGCAATGGTCAGTTGGGTTACACGTAAGAGGTTAAGTTCACCTCCACCGAAAAGTATGTCGACAAGGAACTAGGGTTTACCGCCGAGTACCAGACTCAGGTGAAGTTCAAGGAGTCTGTTTATCCAAACAAGATTGGATCTTCATCATCTAAGTCCAACTATAACAACAACAAGAATTGCAACTCCTTTTGGGCAATTGGTGAGAATAACGTTTGCTACCGAAGAGTCACTTAAGAAATTATCTAATTTAAACGAAGTCAACGCCCGAAGAATTTGGTGTAAAGTTGACGGTCAAAGGTTAAGGAACTTGACTTTGGGGTTGGAGTAAGTAAGAAGGTTAATGATAGAACTATCGCCAAAGGTTCATTCTCTAGATTCACACGATTTTCTTCAGTGGCAATGAGTCCGAGAACATTGATTTGCTACCAACTACCACTTACTAACCTCCGTCACAACTAGCACTTACTTGTTTTCTTTAACATGCACTTCGAAAGTTTCGAGTAATTTCCAAAGAGATATAACTCTGCCCGTCATTCCTAGGGAACGCATGTTACAGAGTAATATCACCATTTCAGATTTCCAGTTGATCTTAACCAACTCGTACAGTCAAGATTTTTCCGTTTCCCAAGATTTCGATGTAAAGCCGACTCCGCCCGCAATTCCTAGGGAACGCGTGTTGCAGAGTGGCATCGCCATTTCGGATTTATAGCTGGTCTCGACCAGACTTCCTTAAACTGAGATTTCTAAAACACGTCACTTCCAAGTAACACCGACTCTGCCCACCATTCCCAGGGAATGCACGATGCAGAGTATCGATCTGATGTTGAAAGTCATCCAACAATCCACTTCATCACTAGTAAGGCACAATCCTAACACGAATTCTTGTATTTCAACCAGAAGGTGACAATTCAAAGAGAGAAAGGTTTGCACAACTGCGCCGAATGACACCAAATCCGGAAGTAATGACATCCAAATGACGTCATGACAAATACACTACTACAATAACAGAAGATCCTAAGTATGCTCTGAACAAAACCACGCTCTGATACCAATCTGACATGCCCTAATCCTGATATTCCCCGAATACCAGGATAGGCACGTGCTGGCAGACACCCGAGGGTGACGAAAGTCATTTATTGAGTGCAAATGTTGAATCCAAGGGGTAGATAGGGCTTATAAATATAAAAGAATAATGAATATGCATTTAAGGAACGTGTTCAGAGCATACAACTAACTAGAACACTAAAAGAACTAATATAAAATTGAATGAAATAAAGGATAGATCATACACCGAGAAGACTCGAAGATGCCAATGCGGAAGTGCCTGGATGCCGGGATTGTATGCCTCGATTCTAAGTCCTGAAGGGGACGTAAAACAAACATGAGTAGACCAAATTGATATATATATATATATATATATAATAAAACAGTTATCAACGTACTAACCCCCAGGTTTTATGAAAACATATATATATCACGATAAACATAGGTTTTCTAAAACCTAGCATGTCGTGCAATGTCTCAAATAATAACTTGTATATATAATAATCACTAGTGAATGTCCGATAACCCCCAGGCCCCATGCCGGCTCCCCGTCTCTGAGCAGATAGTCAGAGGAAAATACACTTTAGGCCCCATGCCGGCTTCTCGTCCCTGTGCTAATAGCCAGAGGAAACACACTCCAGGCCCTATGCCAACACCAAACCGTCGCCTGGGACGGACCGGAATCTATCCTTACATCCCGTAGCGGAAAGGACCACTAGGTAAGTACAAAACCAGTGAACATACATATATTGAAAAGCAACTTCATAGTATAAAGTCATCCATCATCTATACTATAAAGAGGTGTTCTAAACATGTTCTAAATATCATATCGTCATCCATCGGATATTCTATAAGAACACGGGTTTTAGAAAAAATAGTAATAATTCAAACTAGCCTCAGTAAGCATGTTATCTCATAAAACGTTTCATAAAACATAGTCATCAATTCATGCTTTTCATGTATGCATTTCTACTATCAAAACATGCATTTTTAGAAGGGGTCCACTCACAGTACTTAGCTGTCGAAGAGCCACGCAATTAGCAAACATGAAAACGCCACAATTAATTGCCCCTCACATGACGTCTAACTCGTCGTGGTTTGGCCGGAAAATGCCTCGAAAGCCTCAGAGGTCGTCGGAAACTTACACGCCGGCCAACTCGCCGTGGTTTGTCGGAAATTACCTCGAAAGGGGCGGTGCTCCTTGCCAGAAAATCTGGAAAACGCTTTCCCGAGTTACTTTGGTATTTAAACCGTACCACAACAACTCAAACACTATCTAACATAATAACAAGCACGATCTAAGGAGATTTAGGTGTGCTCTGCAATTACCTCGTCGGAGATCTCGTGCATAGTGATTGTGCACAGTGCCGAGATAGATATTGAAGGTGATGGATAGAAAGGTGAAGCTCAGATGATGAAGATGATGGTGAAGTCCTCCTGATGGCTATGTGTATGTTCTTGTCGAAGAGAAGAGCACCGAGAGGGAGGAGTAACAGAGGGAGAGAGTACGGGCAGAGAAGAGAGAGTGAGGGAGAAGAAAGAGAGAGACTTTTCATAAAAAATAAAAGAAAAGGGAAAGGGAACCAGGGGACAAACAAATCAGGGGTGGGCCCTTTGGGCACACCATTTAAGACCCAAAAACCATTTTTAAAAGGAAAATATCCCCAAACTTGGTGAAAATACAAAAATACCCTTTTTGTTCCATAAATCTCAGGACGGGTTGTTACAACACAAGTAGAAAAAACTATTTACGCAATGAAACTTAACACAACAAATTCAATTTCGTTGGGCAAGGGTCCTGTCGCACGAAAATGTCATGACAAAAAAAAAAATATTGAAAACCTTATACGAAGGAGGATTGCGTCACATAAGGGACCTTTGCACGACGAAACAAAATGTGTGTCGTGCAAAGGTTGAGAAAAAACGTAGGTAGGGTGAGGTTTGGCGCCAAAACCTCGCACGACGAATATTTTTCTAGGCCGAGGTATTCGTCACGCAAAGTGATTCTCTAATGGTCGGTGGACATTTAAGGCAAAGTATTTACTGCGCACTTTGTGTGACGAAGACTTCATCGCGCAAAGTTTTTTTCTAAAACAAACAGTCAGGCTTTTAACGCGTAGTAATTATTGTGGACTTTGCGCGATGAAGGTCCCATGGGTTCTTTAAATGCACAAATTCACTGTCCCTTTCCTCACATATTTTTTCCCAAAAACTAAAAGTTTCCCCCCATTTTCTTCCTCCCCAAACCCCTCGTATCTCAATTTTTGTTTTAATTTTCTATACAATGGCCAATTTTGCTGCTCGTTTGACTAAGGGATTCAAGGGACAAGGATATCATAAAGGTAATAATGAATTTATTTGCGGATTTAATAGTTATACTTTTAAAAAAAAAAAAAAAAAAAAAAAAAAGAAACCAAGACAATAGGGCACGAATGGTGATTGAAGGGCAACCTAAGTGAATCTTCTATAATGATTTCAGGAGGCGCTGAAGAAGTATATGCATGACACGCAAGCCACACGAGGTTGGGGTACTACTGCGCAATAACTGTTATACGGAGTTGGAGTCTTGAAAATTGGTGTCATAGGTGCTGAAGAAGTATATGCAGGATGAGTTATCAGTGAGTGCGAATTAATAATTAATAATTATTTTTGTTAAATAGTATATTAGAATGATTAATAATTAAATTTTTTGTGCATAACAGGGTAATTATAGTATTGATGAAACTGACCCAAAGTTCATTGATAACATCTCCAAACGGTGTTTCCGAGAGTAGAAATATGATGTTGAGTGAGATGCAAAAATGGGGAGTAGCCGGGTTTATTTTTTATTTTTTTTTTTTTTTTATGGACGAATAATTTTTTTCATTCAAGTATGTACTTGTGGTGGAGAAGAGGTATCGACAGCAGCTGCAGATGGAAAATGAAGAGAAGAAGCTATTTTCATTTTAAGCGAATTGGCAAACGACCCGTTTTGAGCCAATGCAATTAAAAAAACATGTGCCTTTCTTTTATTTTTTTTCCTGACAAACTATATTATTTATACTAAGGGATGAGAAGTGAGCCAAGTCTCACAATGGTCTAATAATATTATGGTTCAAATTCGTCTTTGGTGAGAATCGAACATAAAACCTCTCACTTACAAATAAAAAGGAATACTATCAAACCACGATACTAAGTAGATGTGCCCTTATTTTTATTATCCACGTGACTCTCTCTTTTAAATACAATCCCCTCCCACTTTTTTTACAAATGCCCAATTCCCAATTCCCTTTTTCCTTCGATCCCCAACCGACCAAGCCACCATCACCTGCTCCAGCTCTCTCCTCTCCATAACCACCACCAAATTTCTTAATTTTTATTTTTTATAATGTCCTAATTTCTAACTTTAAATAAGTTTTTTTAATCTTAGTCCAAATTAGTAATATAGAATGCTATTAAAATTAATGTGTATTGGATAAAAATTTTAGATTCCTAATAGATTATAAAGAGAAGTATTTTTAAAATGATTAAAAATAATTTTGATGAAAATATTTGTGGAACAAATCCTTAATAAATATACAAGTCAATCGTGAAAAAACACTTGAAATGTTTTTTGCAAGAAACATATAACTAGTGCTTCTTACAGAAAGCACTCCAAGTGTTTTTGAAACCCAAAAATATTTTCTCTAAAAGCGCTTTCAAACATTTTAAAAGCACTTCAAACGTGACTTAAAATAATTATATATTTGATTTTTTTTGTTTATATTGATTTGATCATGTGTTGGTTAGTTTATATATATATATATATATATATATATATATATATATATATATGTTTTAGTTTCATTAATTGATATGAATTTTTGTTTTAATAACTGATGTGTAGAAATTAGAAGTATGGAACGGTATCACACGAAAATCATTATCGATTAATTTGGAAAATGTTATTTAGAATAGTTCAACTCTAATTTGGGATGGTTCCAATCTGACCGAATTGTTCAACTCCAATATTAGGATCACCAGATGTTAAAACTTTGGATCAATCATTGACTAAACCCAAAGATAAACATTTGGCTCTGAATTGCCTATTTTTATTTCTTCTTAAGGATAAAAATTGAAACCAAAAATTTGAGTATGAAGAGTTATTATGACATAATTGATTTTTCAATATTTAATGAGGGTGATGTTGTCTGAGATGTTTGCAATAAATGATGGGAAAAGACGAGGGAAAGGGCAAACCCTTCATCTCCCCTGGTTTGATTTTCCCATTTGTTTTCCTACATTTTATTTTATTTTTCTCTAAATTCTTAAGTTTGAATTTTCTAAATATGAGAAAGAAAGTAATTTCTCATTTTCAAATCTCATTTCCCTACTATACGAGAAAAACTTGAATGGGACTTAACTTGCCCCTTACGGAGTAGGATTCTCTCCTCTCTTTTTTTTTTTTTCCCCTTCACTCCCTTCCTATTTAAACTATCACGGTTAAGTCATGTCAACATCTTATATTAATTTTTTATAAAAAGAGAAAGACAAAATAAAGAATATGAGAGAAGGGAATGGAAGGAGATAGAAAGAGGAGAGAGAATCCTACTCCGTCCCCACCACCCATTTGCCGCCAAGTCAACGGTGTTGTCTACAACTTAGTTCGCTATGTTTTTTATTTGATATTTTGAAGATTGTAATTCTGCCTGGATGGCTTGTGTACTTCAAAACCTCATTTCTTTCATGTCAAAAGCAGCTTAAGGAGAGGAAATAGTGATTCAACTCAAAAAATAATGGCACTATTTATAGTGGGTGCAAGATGAATAATCTAATCACCGAAACAATCCATCACTTGCTTATAATTCTCTCCTTTACTTTACTTGACCATGCACGATATTCTTTTGATGTAATTTGGAGCTGCCTCTCGAGTGGCTCAACTTGTTTAGCACGCAATTAGATTTTGAATATTAAAGGTCCACGTCAAATGCGCATTAATTTGAGAAGGTCAACACTAGGAACCGCGCATTAATTTGAGAAGGTCAACACTAGGAACCTCATGCAACCTTTGGATGAGCGTAGACTGATCAAACGGTGGAGAAAACGTCCCGACTTCCGAACCAAATAAATTGGCATGCAGTATTTTTTTTTTTAACCAAACGATATTATTTATATTAAGATAATGAAAAAGCGGGCTGCACCACAAAATAAGTTAATAATAATGCAATTCAAATTTATTTTTGACGAGAATCAAATCTAAAATTTCTTTAGTTACAACTGAATATAAATATCATTAAATCATAATATAAAATAACATTGACACGTAATATTATAGTGCAAATAGAAATCGGGTCAACAATTTCATTCGCATAAAAATATGTCAAATACCACCATCCAGCACCTAGTTTTCAACGAGTTTTCTTAATATGTGGGCCACAACCACTGCCTTTCCTTCCAGCGCATTTGAAATTATTGGGAGTTGCGTGCGTGGATTGGGAACGTTCTAAAATTGTCGAAATTACTACTCGAAAGCACAATGAGTAAAGTGTTTTGCATGTTTTGAATTACATGGGTAGACCAACCAGCCTTTGACTACAAGTTTTGCAACATAAAATCTTAAGCTAGGTCAAGTAATTAGTTTAAGCTTCAATCACCCACTTAATTGTCAACACCATACAAACAAAGAGTCTTTGATTTCTTAAATCACTAATAATCTTTTGCCCATTTTGGTTTGACTTTTTGTTTTTTAATCCAAGCGATGGTGGGGAGGCGATTCAATTCAAAAACTCTAGTGCAAAGGTGGATGCTTTTAATAAATTAATATTTAAGTCTTTTATATGTAGTTTTACTTTTTAAATAGCTAACAATAGTTTAAAGAGCTTGTTTGGGAAGTGTTTTTAAATGATTAAAAACATTTTTACATAATGTTTTTTGGAACCAATTCCTAGTAAAAATGCAAGTTAAAAAGCATTGAAGATGCTTTCTGCAAGAAGCATCACACCAAGTGGTTTTGGAACAAAAAAAATTATTTTCTCTAAAAACGATTTCAATAATTTAAAAACACTTCTCAAACGATCCCTAAGATAACAAATCTAGACTAAGGATTTTTATCACAAATGGTCCTTTATGTTTTGTTAACTTTTCAGTTTAGTCCTTTATATTTGAAACTTATCAATTTAGTCCCTTACCTATTGTTCCAATCATCAAAGTGGTATTTTCTGTCAAACTCCGTTAGAAAATATGTTAGTATGTTGGTGTGAAACCAAATGGGACCCTATAAAGCCAATTATGTGATGCCATATGAACTAAATCTTTCTCTTACAAATATTTTAAAATTTAAAAACAATAAAAACAAAAAAAGAAAAAGAAAATAAGACTATAAAAACCATACACTTTCCCTCTTTACCCAAAGTTATCTCATCCCCTATTCACCCGAACAAATAATCAACCACCCTATTCCAGCACTGCCGGACCAAATTCAGTCCCATCCCCGTTTAATCATGATTCCCTCCCTCCCCCAAGGTCTGGAAGACGGGTCATGTTTGTTGTGTTCGTGTCGTTTTTGTATAACATCTGTTATTTTAACGGATCTTGACGTGTCACACTCGTTATCTTAACGGGTCCTTAACAGGTCGGGTCACTTTACCCAACGGTTAAAGTGACCTGACCCGTTAAGAAAAATATATTTTTTTCCCCTTAAATTTGCACATATCACACATTGCCACATAAATATTACTTCAAAATATTAAAACACATTTTTCATTTAAGTACTACATCTACACTCGAAAATAAGAGCCTAATAAAAAAATCCATACACTACTAGTTTATTACAAAATATTAAATGTACAAGGATATGCAAAATGAAAGAGTTTTTGTCTTCAAGGTTGTGAAGCCTTTCTCAAAAGTTAAAACCTTGCCAATGGAACTCAAAGCTTACATGATATTCCTTTTACAAAATCCTAAATTTTCATCAATCATCAAGAAGAAATTTTATTGGAACTTTGGCTTGATCTATTGCCTTCAAGGGTTATGTTGACGATGTTTTCAGTAAGGTTTTCCACGTCAGAACTCTCTTCCGCATAAATTAAGTATAGAAAAATCAAACATTAAAAACCATTCAAATTATGAGAAGTTTACCAAAATAATTATGAAAAGAAATAAAATAATAGTACTATACCATATAAAAATATATTAGACTCCAACCTAATGCACAATGAACGGTTGAGATTAAATCTCAGCCGATCCAATGGTCACCAATTTTTTAAATTTAATTTAATACATATATATATATATAATTATTATAGATTTTAGGGGTATAAAATTGTTAGATTAATATATATAATTATTATAATATTTTTTTAGGGTTATAAAATTATAAAATTAATATTTTGCTTATCGTGTATCATGTTACGCACGTATATACCTAAACCAACCCGTTATCTTAATAGGCGCTTATCGGGTTACCCGATAACGACCCAATTCGTTATCGTGTCGACCCGAACACCTGTTAATTTCGTGTCGTGTTGTGTCGGGTTATCATGTCGTGTCAGAAATTGCCAAGTCTACACTCTCCCCACCATTATCTTCCCTATCATCCCCCTCTACCCTGTTGTCACACCCACCCCCACGCACCCAGATTTCCTTGACCCTTTCTCTCCCTCTCCATCGCGCCGTCGCAGACCTCCCCCACCCAGCCCATATTTCCCTGACCCCTGACATTGTTACTTTTATGGCGTGCTTACAAACCCGTATACGGAATAAAAGAGCACAATTGGCATCCAATTACGAAAAATACCACCGTTTACTAAACCTGGGGAATAAAAGAAAAGTGGGACCCACACAAATTTCAGCATTCAATCCCTCATTTTGAAGGAATTTGATTCATTAACTAGAGGTAGTGTTTCAAGGTGTATGGAGGAATTTGGAATCCATTTTTTTCATACCCATTATGCCCTTAGATATATACTATAATTCCAGTTTTGCCCGCCACCACTGTCCACTATCTAGCAAATGACCTCTTTTGTTGGGTTGTATTTCTTCAATTTATTGTTTCTTTAATAATCATATGAATAAAAATAATAACAAAATAATTATTTTTTTAGGATAATTACTAATTAAGGTTTTATTTGTTCCAAAAAAGAAAAAAAAAAATCAGTAATACAATTAATATGAATAAAACATTATCCCATTAATTAGCATATAAAAAAAATTATCCCATTAATCATTTATTCCAATTCAAGTAAATTTTGTAAACAACTTATATAAACTCAGTTTCCTTCTATTGGAGGTGTTTTTGTGTAGAATGCTTTGCTTGGCTTGTCTTGTCTTGTCTTGTAAACAGGTGGACAAAGCCTCTGTGTCCCTTACTTCTGAGTTGGCGAGAACTAGGCCCAAAGCATCCTAAACGAGAAGCGAGCCCTAGGGATGTTTTGTTATTCTTCTAGTAGTTCCTAAGTGTTTGATTTGATGGTACGTTGAATGCTTTCGGCGTTGATGAAGTATTTCCGGAGAATTTGGAGGATTTGTTTAACTAACAAATACTGGGATTCTAGGAATTAGAACAATTAGGCATGGCATGAGAGCTTGAGGTATGGGAGCTAAGAACCCACACATTTAGCAAATAAGATGGTGTTTGGTGTTCGATGGGCTTAAGTTTGACATAAGGTCTTCTAAGAGATTTAATAATAGATGAGTTTGGCAATTGTGGTGGGATTTCATGTGTAGGGAAGGTTGAGGCTTGGTTTATGGATTTGATATTTGTTCAATATATGAACGAAAGAATTGGAGGAAAGAGAGTGAGAAGCTTAAGACTAGTTTTGTGGCTGGTTTTGCTATGAAATCCCGCCCCAGATTTCACTATTCAAGTTTTGTATCTCGTACTTACGTGAATTTTTTGTTTGTTTGATTTTCAGTCTTTTGAACTTTTAATTGACTAGTTACAAACTTTGGATTTTCACAATTAGTCATTAAAAATCTGGATACTTGTTGGGTATCCCATAGTATTTTTTGATAGAGCTCAATTTCACGAACGCATAGGCAAGATCTACTCATGGAACGGACTTTAAATAAAGGAAAGATGAGCGACTTAAGTTGAGGGCAATTTTGTAAAATTGGGCTTTCTATTTATAAAAATCCAATATTTTTGGATTTTTTTTTTGTGTTGGGGGGGGGGGGGGGGGGTTCCATTCACGAGCTTCATTTTGACATAATATGGGTCACTTTTTATTATGGCCACAATTTAGTGAGTCTTCACCGTCAACCATTACATGGGGGTGGGGTGTGGGCCCAATGAACACCTTGTCTACCTAGGCTAACGTCAATGCCCTGAATCTGTTTTTGATGTCCATGTGACAAGATTCGATCACTTGAACATAGTTCCATAATTCGCTGCCACTTGGCCTTTGTAATAGGCGAAAATCCAACCCTTGGAATGTACTGATCGGAATTTACCAACCAGCGAAAATTCGAGATTTGGTATGTTGTTGTGCAAGTAATGTGATGTTCTTAGGAATTTATCGACTGGAAATTTGATGCTTAGATCTTCTGGATAAGAATTATGATCTAAGCGGGGACCGCTTCGAGTAAGGGTTGACTTTTGATCAAAATGTCCCAAGTCGTTCTAAAGTACTGAAATTAGCATATATACCCATAGAGCGTAGTAGGCCTACTTTGTTTAACATGTCATCATGTGGGATGTACACCTCGGTTTGTATGTAAGTGACGCCTTACCGAGATTCACATGGTTTAGGCTTTTATTTGTAAGTGACTTTAATATATGTGGTATCAGTGATTACTTATGAAATTCATATGCTGGTATACTTTATGTATATGACATAGATTTATAAAATATGTTTTTCTGCTAAACTATAGCTTTTAAATTCTATCATCGACCTATTTTATGAAATGTAATTTGACATGCACATTTGAAATGTTTAAGAAATGTGAAGGCTAGTAGAAGACCGTTAACCCATTGTTATGGGGAGTTGCCACTTCGAATTTATGTCATGTCTGACTTCGTTGAGCCATTTTAAACTAAATTCCTTGAATTTTACTCAGTTTTGTTAAGTCGTTTGTAATTGGGTTCCATTGAGGGGTCCAATACCCTGCATTGTCTTGACTCCGTTGAGTAGTCTGGAATCCTTTTTTGTGTCGATTCTATTAAGTGCTCCGGAACCATGTTCTATTGGGGTTTCGTTTGATGGTATGATACCTTACTTCGTCTCGATTTCGTTTAGTGATCCAGAATTAAGTTTTGTTCAAATTCCATTGAGTGGTTCGAATTCTCAAATCTCTTTCTATGTTGCTTAAGTTGAGTGATTCAGAACAATGTTTCGTTGGAGTTCTGTTAAGTAGTCCAAAATTCCTTCCCGTATCGATTCATTAGAGTATTCCAGAACCGTGTTCCGATGAGGTTCCGTTGAGTGGTATGATACCCTGCTTCGTCTCGATTTCATTGAGTGGTTTAGAATATCATGTTCTGTTTAGATTCGTTGAGAGGTCTAAAACCCCTTATGTGTTGATTCCAATGAGTGGTCCGAAATTATGTTTTGCTGGGTTCCGTTGAGTGGTTTGGTACCCTGCTTCATATCGATTATGTTGATTTGTCCAGAATCAAGTTCTGTTCGGAGTCTGTTGAGTGGTCTAGAATCCATTTTCATGTTGGTTCCATTAAGTGGTTTGAAACTATGTTTTGTTGAGGTTCCGTCAAGTGGTCCGGTAACCTTCGTAAACTCAATTTTGTTGAGTGATCCGAAAACGTGTTTTGTTTCAATGTTGTTGAGTGGTTTGAAATCTTTTCTTATGTCAGTTCCATTGAGTGCTCTGGAACCGTGTTCTGCTAGGGTTCCATTAAGTGGTCTGGTACCTTGCTTTGTCTTAGATTCTGTTAAGTGGTCTAAAATTCTTCCCTATATGGTTCTATTAAGTTGTCCAAAATCGTGTTTTGTTGGGGTTCCGTTGAATGGTTTGGTACTCTGCTTCATCTCGACTCTGTTGAGTGGTTTGGAATCATGTTCTATTTAGATTCGTTGAAAGGTCCAAAATCTCTTTATGTGTCGATTCCATTGAGTAGTCTGGAACCGTGTGTTGGTAGGCTTTCGTTGAGTGGCCCAGTACCCTACTTCGTATCGATTCCGTTGAGTGGTTCATAATCAAGTTATGTTCGGATTTCGTTGAGTGGTCCAAAATCCTTTTCGGTGTTGATTCTGTTGCGTAGTCTGGAACCGTGTCTTTCTGGCGTTTCGTTGAGTGGTCTGGTACCCTGCTTCATCTAGATTCCAATGAGTGGTCCGGAGTCCCTCTTTTCATTTGGTTCCATTGAGTTGGTTTGCAACTAGATCCCTAGAAATCTTTACAATTCATTTGAATAACTTTAAAATGCAGAAACATAGAAGTTGTAGGCTTTGGCTGAACAGTCTCGCTCTAGCCCTTAGTTTTCAGCATGATCATGAATGAAAGATTTGAGAATCCTTGTGAATTGATTTAGAAAGGACGATGGATTATGTGGGATTACTTTGGGATTTCCAACTAGTTTGTTTATGATTTTACAAAGTATGGTTTTATGGATGATTTTTTATCTGATTGGTTGTTCAATATTGTTAAAGGTTAATTTTGTGCAGTGTTGGTTCATGGAAATGTTATATGTTGTTGATTATGGTTTTGGTGATGGAAAACATGGTGATAGATGTGAATGATGAAATAACATATGGGTGCATCACGCAAGTTAGGAGTTGTTTGGAACTCTATGTTTCTTGCTAGCTAATGCCTTGAGAAATGTTGGAGGTTGACAAATGGTGAACTACGAATGGCTCCCACCTTAGGATACATAGGCAGTCTAACACAGAGGTTAGATGTAAACCATCAAATAAAAGGGCTCCCATCTTAGGATACATAGGCAGTCTAACACAGAGGTTAGATGCAAACCATCAAATAAAAGAAAAAGTTACTAGGATGTTGAACAATTGGTTTGTTTTGGTCATGCCTCATAGGCGAGGCATAATAGTTGAATAGATACACAGGTACTTTCTGACGTCATATATTGATCATGGACGTATCTCATGATCGTGGCGTGACATTTGCACTAGGAATAGGTTCACAGATAACATATGTCGTGGTGCAGGAATGGGTGAAATGGCTTGGTGAAGGAATAAGTTTCTTGGAAGGATGAGTTGTTGTGGAGTTGGGTCAATGACAATGCACAGCTAAAATGGGATGTAGGAAAATATCTCATTTGCCTACCCAGTGTCGGATTCGTCTAAGTTGGGCTTGGATTTTGGTGCTCCTAAGTAGACCAAATTCTCCATTATCAAAGAGTTTCCATGGGCCATGTGGACCTTCGTAACCTTCCACCCATCAACCCCTTAAGCAAGCCTTGGGAAACCACATGTCATGGGTCCATGTGCGCTTGGTAAGTGTTGGGTTTAAAAGAATGTGTTTGGCATAGCGTGATATAATTCATTGCTTGGCCTGACATGTGAATTAGACTTACGTAAATGATTGCTAAATTTGTTAGTTTTGTCAAAACATTTTATAGTACAATCGAAATTCGCATGAGGCAATAAGACTGCACAGAGCAATGGTCATTTAATGTGCTTGGGCCTTCTTAGGTAATTTTTGGACCCTAACACATTCTTACTCCGATTCCAGATAATTTGAATGAACAACTTCAACAAGAATTCGATTATGATTCCTCCTCATTTCAACTCCTCAATTCAATTCCTTCTCCATCCTCTTCTATTTTAATTACAGTTATGGAAATGAGCCTTTAAATTAATTGATTTTATTTTCTTATAAAAGTTTACGGTGTTCGAAAATTCTAAACTATTTTTTTTAAGGAAAAAATTGATTCTTTTATTTCATCCTCATGGCATAATACTATTGGCTAGGTGGGTCCACACAAGTTCCATGTCAGCAAAGTAATAGATTTTCTGACGGAGTGAGACTGCAAGTGAAGGAAGATTTTTGAAAAACAAGTTCATTTGAGCAACATCAACAACATGCAATTAACAATTAAAAGGCGGAATCATGTTTATATGCACTCAAAAACAAAACTTAACCCATGAACTTCAAAGCCTAGTAGATAGGTGAACCAAGACTCAACTCAAAACAAAGTGAGTTGAGAAATCAATACCTTTGTAGATTCCTCTTTGCATAAGCAAAGGCTAATCACCCAAAGAGAGGGCCTTCATTCCTTGCATCTTAGATCCATGGATTTGGATGGATGAAAAGGTTTCTCCAAGTTCCCAAAATTGAGAACCTCTAAGTCTCCACACCAAGGCATATTGTAGAAGAAATGAGTGACCTAGAGGAAGTAAGATTGCTAGATGTTTTCCTCAAGGGTGGCCGGCCATTTCTAGAGAGAAAGGAGAGTTTGTGTTTCTCCAATTTCCCCAAAAACAAACCCTAATGAATTTTGGCTATTAAGTCACACTTATACCTTAATTCATTTGAGTGGCAAACTTGTAAATAAGTCCAAAACCCACTCTTTCTCTAAATGGCCGGCCTTAGGGTATTCATTGGGCTATTTGGGCCTTTGTGAATCATTATTCATTAAGTTGTCACACAACTTAAGTCAATGGACTTGACGTTCGAAGCCCATTGGGCCTTAAGGTCCAAAACTATCCCGAGGTCTTTTAACGAACTTATTCGTTTGATTAATAATCATATTAATTAATCCTTGCCATAAATAATTAAACCATTTAATTATTCTTACTCATCTCCGTTGAATCTTCAATCTCTACCTTACACGGTGTACGATCCATTAGGTTCCTTTTAGCGAGGCAGTGGGTGATTCAAACTCTTTCAAATCGATTGTGAATTGAAACTTACTTTCAATTCTCCCGTTAGTGATAATACACTTTTAGGGCTTCCACAAACCATGGTTGACGCCTAGCAGCATGTCATGGTTACCCAAGCTAATCAGAAGAGGTGGAGAACCTATTCAGTTTTAGGATTACAAATGCAATACGGTCTTTCTCTAATACAATACTCTTGACCACATTGTTTGGTTTGATAGTTTATTCATGTCTACTATCCAATGTGAGTCTTGTGCTTATATGATTACCTTGAATGTGATTTGGAACACATTCCTAAATCTCATTCATACTTTGGCCAAAGATTCTTAATCATATCATAGAGTATTCTTCCTCAAACAGTTTGAAGGTTAGAGATCCCTTGTTGCGCATTCACTTGCCTCCATGGCTAAGTGGCTTAATCCCAACGATGTCGTGGACACCCTCCTGATGGAGTGACTTTGACATAATCAAAGATTAAGGACCTAACCACAAGACAACTGTGATGCCTCAGGTCAAAAGACTAATTTGCATTATCCCAACCATGAGTTCTCATGTGACATGAATATGAGAACTCTTCGTTGATCGTGTTCAGTGAACTCATTCTCTATTGAGCACCTACGTGCTTGTCTTGGTGTCACTCACACCAATGACTCGAGACTAGTCACTCTCCCTGAGAGAAGACATAGCACGTACTGATCTTAACGGACTGTCAATGCCCAATTGACAATCCTATGATCAGGAACGTTTAGGATGTGTCAACGAAAGAATGGTCTCATGAATCTAACTTCTTTAGATCGCATTCTCCCAATCACATATTCCTTGGACTTATCGTTTAAGCATATAACATTTATATGAGACGGCTCAAACAATAATGTTTGCCCTTAATATTAAACTAGATTAGTTTAACATGTGAAATGTCCATAAAGTATCATCATATGATTGGTTTTAGGGCACATTTCCAACAATCTCCCACTTGCACTAGAGCCAATCAGCTTAGTCATCAATGATGATACCTCTTCTGTAGTCATTTCATAAATGGCTGAGTAGTAGGCCTAGACAATGGATATCTATATGTTATCCATAGAAGCAACCTTGAGAATAACGACGTCACCATTATACATGATTCTCAATCATGTGGTTCAGTCTCTCATTTGAGTTCGGACCTTGATGAGACCTTGATTCCCTAGCTTGAGCTATCGCCCCATTAGTGTCATACACTTTCTGGTTGGAACCGAATAGAGAGTTCATAAATGAACTTTCCCATCCAAACAACATTGTTGTAAACTTCTATATGGCAATATATTTTGCAATCATGATGGAACACATTAAAGTCATTACTTTTAACGTTTCCACCCAAATATCTCTTTAGTCATAATAAAGAGATATCTCATTATCACTTCATTCATAATGAAGAGATATTCTATGATGGATTAGATTCATAATCTAATACATTTACGCTTCCATTACGTTACTCTAATTCTTCCTCATTCTTGAGGAATCCATCCTTAGTATTTCTTAAATACCTAAGGATTCACTTGACAGTTGCCATGGTTCTGATCCTGGGCTTGCACTGATATCATCTTGTACCGTTCTAGGTACAACTTATATCAATGTTTTTCATACAATATGAAATACATAAATCACCTTTCTGCTTATGCATAAAGGATTCTATTTACGCATTATTTCTTTGGGAGTCAAAGGGTACATTCCCTTTGAGAAGAACAACTTCCTAGTCTCACTAGAATTGTCATTCTAATTGAAGTTTATCATCAAATGAGAAACTTCCTAGCATCTCTTGTCTATTTTAAGGATTGATATAATCCAATTATATCTTGAAATCTATCATTATAGATTTCCATCCCATGTATATAGACTATGTCTCCCATTCTATCATTATAGAATGTTTAAAGTCATAACTTTAACGATGAAGAATTCCTTTCATTTTCAAAATTAATATATATCATGTATATATATTCAATTTTAGGAATATGATTAACTCCCACTAATCTTTTGTAAACCTAGTAAACAAAAGATTCATTTACATCTTTATGAGAAATCAAACGTTGATCCTCTTTCGAATTAAGAGGTGCAACTCTATGACATAGTCATAAAGTTCAAACCATTCAACTGAGACGGTTTATAAATCCTTCTGGACTATCTTGGAGCTTGTGGTATAGGAACTAGGTTGTCTTAGAAGTATATATCATATATATATGGGTAATTGATAATGTCCAACGAACTAAATCTTATTCATGTTCGTTCTTCTCCTAATGGAGAAATTCATTATCTTACGATGCTACCTTCCTTGATATCTTTCAAGGAAATTAATCTAATGTGTTACTTTTTCCTTGCATCAAATCTAAGGAGGTAAATACTTTAGACGTCTTACTCATCTACTTACATTTCTTGAATTCTTTGAAACCTTTTGCAAAGTATTCGGACTTGTGTTTATTCAAAATAAACTATAGTCCAACCGAGAGTGATCTTCGGTGAATGTCATACAACATGAGTAGTATTATGTTGTGGACAAGTGCCACTAACATCTAAGTGAATTAACCTCAACAACTTTGTGATTCTTTCTTCTTTCCAAAAGAATAAAGATTCGAACATTTCGCCTCTATACAATTTTAACAAGAAGGTATTGGATTCGGATCTAACGATCCAAAGCATCCATCTATGACCAACTCGTAACTTATGTTTTAGAGGTATCACAACTCAGTTGGGATTAGTCACTACCTTGCAACCTTTTGGGTTTTAAGCATCATCGTATTCTAAACAGTTAAACTACCACATCATCTCTACTATAGAGACAACCAATTAAATTACAATAATCTAATTATTGATTAATAAAGAACAATGTTTTGTCAAACAAAACATTCATCCATCTCTACTATAGTGACGGATTTAAGTTCCTTAAAATTGGAATGTAACGACAATCTTTAGTATTTTCCAATTTCTTTGGTAGTTCATATGAGGAAGTAAGTACAATCCGCTTTCGCAGAGATCTATATTTTATTCACTTTCCGAATGTGAAGTACTTTCTCTTCTCTCATTAATCTTCTACTTTTTATTAGCACACTTTTACAACAATTGTAAAACATAGTTACTAATACGGAATCAAGCATTCAAGTAGAAGAACCAACTGTTTTGAACTATTTCAAGAACATATTACAACACCTTCGAAAGGTGTGTTCTTGACACTTGCAAGACATTTCTTGTAAATACCCCTTCCAATGTCCATCCTTTCATAAAGAAAGTTTGTTCCCTTGGAGTTATTTTGCCTTCTTCATTTGACTTCCCTTTTGACTACAATAGTCATGGTCCCTAAACTCCCACTATCTCTCTTGAAACTTATTTCAAATGTGTTATACACATCAAACGATTTGGCGAGCGTGCGGTTATTGTTCACTATATAGTTTACAATAAACTTAGTGAACCATTAGGATAGGGACACAAAGGTGAAGTCCTTGCCTAGTTTCCGTCTCGTTAAGTGGTTTAACACTTCAACACTCAATGATTCAAAATCATTATAAGTCCATGTTGATGGACTATTTTTGTCAACCAACCATTATGTTCTAAACATAATTACAAACTTTAAAGAGTTGTTCAAGGCAACTCTCATTTCTTCATACAACAATTTGTATTTGAAGAATTATGACATTAAAAGTGTTGTCCTTCTCATGTTAGACTTATCTAACATATTCTTCCAATGATACATTATCAATAGGAAGATTGTGAGGATGAGACTACTTAGTTACATCTACAAGCCATTAAAGACAATCTATGGGATTGTAGAACTAAGTCCGGAAATTAAAGCATTCGGCTTTTCTTTGTCAAGTTTTGGATAGCGTTTGCAAATATATTGGTAAACAAATACATAACGAATATAAATTGATTGATTTTAAGCCATTTGATTCGGGTCTTTAAATCAAATAGCACCACCCACTATTTTTGGCAAATTCCATATCCCTCATCGGAATTCGAGAGTTTTGTTGAACTCTTAGCGGGGTATGGGAGACTCACCATTACCAAGCCCACCTCAGAATTATATCATGTTGGTTAGCAAAAATAATGATGAGAGAATAACACTTTAGTCATTTACAACTCTTGTAATTACCCATCTAGTTTGGCCTCTAGAGAATGAATGCCTCAGAATTATATCATGTTGGCACCATTGCACTTAGTTAAGTTATTCCCACCATGCTTAGTTTATGTAGAGGTTCAAGCACAACCTCAGAATTATATCATGTTGGTCATACTCGTTGTCTACACTCACCTCATCATATGTTTATGGACTCCTCCTGGATGTAAGCACATACTTTGTACTTCCCCATTATAGGGTGAAGCCGGTGCATGAGTCACAAACGATTGGAGCCCACCACGGTGGAAGGCCTACGAAGAGATATTCAAAGCATCTCTCGCTTATCAACTTAATAATAGTTTGTTGAGGGTTTTAGGTCTCATCACATATATATATTCATTTTAATCATAATTAAAACAATTTTGGTCCTATTACAACTATTGATCCATATGATTGATTTAGTTGTATATAATACTCCCACTAAGCTTTTAAAACGGTTTTTAAAGCAAGAGTATATGATACTACTAACATAAGGTTTGCATTCATTGATGGACTATATAGTTGCCTTAGGGCCTTAGGATGACTATGAACCTTTGATTCGATTCAACACGAGCCTAGTGTTGAATCTCGGTCTTGGGATGGTGATTGATTTTAGTTACGCGTTTAATCACATTAAGGCGTGTTGTCTTATTGGGCGTTGGACCCAACTACTCCAATTTCATGCATATCGAATAAAACAAGAAAGGAGTACTTCAAAGTAAATAAGAGCTTATGCTCTTTTACAACAATTGATCAAATCAAATTACTTTAAAGTAAAGAAGAGCTTATGCTCTTTTACAACAATTGATCATATCAAATTACAACCAAAATTTAATCTACACATTCCCATGGTTCAAACAAATTTGAAACGGCCTTTCACATAGCTCAATTATAGTAGGCTTAGGTTCATAATCACCCTTTCTTTAATTAATTAACGCTTTAACTAATTAAACTTGAATGCAACATTTTCATTTGGTTTTTGTATCCATAGAATTGATTTAAATGGAGCTAAATGAAATGAAAATCCAATTCTCATTTAAAGAGACAAAACAATTTTGTTCTCTACCTAATTTGGGCCAAAATGCTATGACCTCAACTTGTTTGGGCCATAGTGCAATTAACCTCAACTTTTGGGCTATTTTGCAAAAACTTAAACTTTTGGGGTCACTTTGTAAAAACACAAAAGTCCACTACTTCATGTAATTACAACTAGAACCCAAAAATTTCCATAAAAGCTAAAACTTCATTAAAGGAGCAAAACAATTTGTCCTTTTAGTGATTTTGGACCTTTACGTAAAAACGTAAACTTTTGGGTCAAACTACAAATACACAAAAGTATCAAAACTTTATGTAATTGCATAAAAGCCCCACAAGGACCCTAATTGAGTAGGGTGGCCGGCCATTGAAGCAAAGTAATAAAAAAATTTCAAAGTTTTTGTAAGTGGGGTGTGTGAAATGGAATAAATCATTACACACCTACCCACTAAAATTTCTTTATATTTTTCAAAATAAATATCTAATATATTTAAACATAAGAAATATTTCAAAACAAAAACTTTATGAAATAAATCAAAACTTTGAATCAAAACACCAAACCTTTTGTTCTTGGCAAGAACATATCAAGAACAATGAAGAACATCCATGAAAACCCATAAGAGCTCCATGAACATTCTTCACCCAAAAACATACCAAAACCACTCAAACTTAAGGGAAATAACATACAACCATACTAGGGTACATAGGGGTTCCATAAGTCACTTTAAAACACTTTTAACAAGTCAAACAAGAACCCAAAAATCCACCCTTTGGATTTGGCCGAATTTCCCTAAAAACATGGCACCAAATTTTAGCTCCAAAATTCATGCTCATATGAACTACATCTACAACATTTGAGATGGCAAATTTTCTAACAAAATTTACATTCAAAAAAGCAAGAATAAAGCTTGTAACAATTACAACATTCAAATCACAAACTATGAACTACAAAACCTAAAAGGATTCACCAACTACTAGACTTAGGCTCTTGATACCACTTGAAGGAAGATTTGTGAAAAACAAGTTCATTTGAGCAACATCAACAACATGCAATTAACAATTAAAAGGCGGAATCATGTTTATATGCACTCAAAAACAAAACTTAACCCATGAACTTCAAAGCCTAGTAGATAGGTGAACCAAGACTCAACTCAAAACAAAGTGAGTTGAGAAATCAATACCTTTGTAGATTCCTCTTTGCATAAGCAAAGGCTAATCACCCAAAGAGAGGGCCTTCATTCCTTGCATCTTAGATCCATGGATTTGGATGGATGAAAAGGTTTCTCCAAGTTCCCAAAATTGAGAACCTCTAAGTCTCCACACCAAGGCATATTGTAGAAGAAATGAGTGACCTAGAGGAAGTAAGATTGCTAGATGTTTTCCTCAAGGGTGGCCGGCCATTTCTAGAGAGAAAGGAGAGTTTGTGTTTCTCCAATTTCCCCAAAAACAAACCCTAATGAATTTTGGCTATTAAGTCACACTTATACCTTAATTCATTTGAGTGGCAAACTTGTAAATAAGTCCAAAACCCACTCTTTCTCTAAATGGCCGGCCTTAGGGTATTCATTGGGCTATTTGGGCCTTTGTGAATCATTATTCATTAAGTTGTCACACAACTTAAGTCAATGGACTTGACGTTCGAAGCCCATTGGGCCTTAAGGTCCAAAACTATCCCGAGGTCTTTTAACGAACTTATTCGTTTGATTAATAATCATATTAATTAATCCTTGCCATAAATAATTAAACCATTTAATTATTCTTACTCATCTCCGTTGAATCTTCAATCTCTACCTTACACGGTGTACGATCCATTAGGTTCCTTTTAGCGAGGCAGTGGGCGATTCAAACTCTTTCAAATCGATTGTGAATTGAAACTTACTTTCAATTCTCCCGTTAGTGATAATACACTTTTAGGGCTTCCACAAACCATGGTTGACGCCTAGCAGCATGTCATGGTTACCCAAGCTAATCAGAAGAGGTGGAGAACCTATTCAGTTTTAGGATTACAAATGCAATACGGTCTTTCTCTAATACAATACTCTTGACCACATTGTTTGGTTTGATAGTTTATTCATGTCTACTATCCAATGTGAGTCTTGTGCTTATATGATTACCTTGAATGTGATTTGGAACACATTCCTAAATCTCATTCATACTTTGGCCAAAGATTCTTAATCATATCATAGAGTATTCTCCCTCAAACAGTTTGAAGGTTAGAGATCCCTTGTTGCGCATTCACTTGCCTCCATGGCTAAGTGGCTTAATCCCAACGATGTCGTGGACACCCTCCTGATGGAGTGACTTTGACATAATCAAAGATTAAGGACCTAACCACAAGACAACTGTGATGCCTCAGGTCAAAAGACTAATTTGCATTATCCCAACCATGAGTTCTCATGTGACATGAATATGAGAACTCTTCGTTGATCGTGTTCAGTGAACTCATTCTCTATTGAGCACCTACGTGCTTGTCTTGGTGTCACTCACACCAATGACTCGAGACTAGTCACTCTCCCTGAGAGAAGACATAGCACGTACTGATCTTAACGGACTGTCAATGCCCAATTGACAATCCTATGATCAGGAACGTTTAGGATGTGTCAACGAAAGAATGGTCTCATGAATCTAACTTCTTTAGATCGCATTCTCCCAATCACATATTCCTTGGACTTATCGTTTAAGCATATAACATTTATATGAGACGGCTCAAACAATAATGTTTGCCCTTAATATTAAACTAGATTAGTTTAACATGTGAAATGTCCATAAAGTATCATCATATGATTGGTTTTAGGGCACATTTCCAACAGCAAGGACCACATTGATAAACGGAGAAATAGATAAGGGAAGAAATTTAATAAGTTCAAAGCATAACGGACCGAAACTAATAAGTTGGTAAATTATAAAGGACCATTTGTGATAAAAATCCTGAACTATGATAATGCATTTTTAGAAAAGCACTTGACGTTCATTGATTTAAAAATCTATTCAAAAAGTTCTTCCAGAAAACACCAAGGTTTCGTTTAATTATAATCGTTTCATTTTTTATTTTTAGTTTTCATTAACATACATGACTTTAGTGTAAGATTAACTTTGACTATCCCCAAAGTTTATTGAATCTTAACAGCCATTTGATAGACAAATAAGTGTATGGTAAAGAGTACAATCACCCAAAGTTAACATACATGACTTTTAATCATTAATAAATCTATCCCTACACAACACATCCACATTTGACAACCACCTTTAAACAAACAAAAACAAAAGGCCATATAATAATAATATAGGAAGACTAATTAAGTTTCTTTCCCTTACTACTCTCCATTGCTGCTTATTCAATTAGTTGCAACTTGGAGTTTTGCAAGCATACATATACTATATGATATGATGATACCTTGAAAGAAAAAGCGTATCATACAATCAGATTTTAAAACAACTACTTGATTTGAAAATGTGAAAAAGTCAACATAAGCAACTGAGAATGCCTTGGCAATTGCTCAACAGTTAAAGCTAATAAACACGCAAACCCTAGCCGACTAGCGAAAAACAAGAAAAAATTATATGCCATCGGCTCCTGTCTTTAGCTTTGAAGTCGGCTGCAATCTTCTTGAAAATCATTATTTTTCTCTTCCCTCATATTTTGTTTACTTTATTTGGTGTTGAATTATCGTTGTGAAACGGTATAATCACTGTGATAATCGTCGTCTTTTGACCCATGCACATAGTTAACACAAGATTTTGAATCAAGTTATCACCTTCAATATTGGTGGGAGTGCTTGATTTTAATTTTCTTTTTGGTGTATTACCTCTTTTGGATCTATGTGAAAGGTGAAGCTATTTGATTTGCTAGATCTATATCATTTGGTGTTTTGGGATCCTGGTGGTGATTGTGTTATGCAAGAGACTCATGGGCATCGTATTTCGAATCTCAATTTATGGTTTGAGATTTGTTCTCACATGATATTCCTGTAACACAAAGTTATGTTTTATTGATTTGTGTAACCATGCGACTTCCTATGAGCTCGGACAAATGATTGAAATCTACTCATTATTTTGCGAATAATGAGGCTTTATGATAATATTTTTATAAACCGAGTTTGTAAAGAGCGTTTTAGAGTCAAGTTCTTCGTAATATATATTTATAATGCTCTTTTATCGGAGGAAATATTTGCACTATTTTCTTTAAAAAAATAAGCTAATAAACACGGACAGAATCATTCTTTACTTTACGAGTAAGTAAGTGCCTTTTACTGTTTTACACAAGGCAATCCCACCCAAGATTTGATTTTTCCTCCCTCATTATTCTACACAAAACCCACCCATTTGGTTAAAACATTTGAGAAATGTTACGGAGTAAATGCTGTAGCCTCTTTTGGAAGTTGGATTTTTTATAGATTTTTTGTCTTTTTTTTTTTTTGAGCTGTCTTTTTTGAAAATATTATTTATGGACTCTTTATCATCTTTTATTTTTCTTTTATAATATTGACACGAGAATTAATAAACTAAAATGTATACGATTTCGATCATTATACAATACAATACGGGATAATGAGTAGATTAGTAATATCCCAATATACCTCAATACAATAATGACATGTTTACGTAAATGTAATGAAAATATGAGGAATTGAATTAAGGAGGAGTCAAAATCGAATTTCTGTTGAAGCTGTTTACTTAGGCCATCTCCAACCAAGGGCTAGCCAGAGGGCTCGTTTTAGCCTTCTGACCCTCTAAGAAATTAATATTTTAATGAATAGTACAGGGCCATATTTGCCTCCATCTCCAATCAAGGGCCAAAGGGCCATAGGGCTCATTTTAGCCTTGTCACAAAAAACGGTCTCCAACTGAGGGCCAAAGGGCCAAACATAATTTATTATTTAAAAGCTACAACTTAAATTCAAATCTAACGGCTAAGTGACGTCAGCTAGCCGTTGGTAGCTGACATCATGCTGACGTCAACTAGCTGTTGGATTTAAAATTTTCTTTTGCTATAAATAGGGTGGATATTGGGCTATAATTCACATAACTTTGAATTCAATTTATTTCAATTCAATCTCTTTCAATTCAATCTTTTTCAATTCAAGTTTGTAATGAATTCCAACTTTGGATGCTCTTTGGATTCCAATTGGGGGTCCTCATCCAATTCCAAATTGGTAGCAAAATGGGCGCAAATGAGACGAGAAGATGTGGAGTCTGATGAAGAAGTTCGAGTAAGGCGCAACAAACAAAATAGAGCAGCAGACATGGCTGGCTGCGTCAGCCAACTGAGGAACAACGTCAATGGGGTGGCTTTATTGCTGGTCGCTCTTACAAACCACGAAACAGGGCGATGTTGCATGCCAATCTGATGAACAACTACTTCAACCCCAACTCGGTGTACACAGAAGAGCATTTCAGACGTTACTTCCGGATGAGGCGTCATGTCTTCGAGCGTTTACTTCGTGATGTCCAACAGGTCAATCGATACTTTTGACAGAAGCGGGACAGAGTAGGCCGCCCTGGTTTCTCACATCATTAGAAGGTTATTGTTGAACTCTGAATGATAACCTATGGCTCCCCAGCTGATTCGATGAATGAAACCGATGGTATGTCTGAGTCTACATGCCTTGATGCTCTTGAACAATTATGTGACACAATTGTTCAGGTTTACAAAGACGAGCACCTCCGTGAGCCAAATCAAGAAGATCTGAATCGGCTCCTTTGCAAAGTTGAAGACCGTGGGTTTCTGGGCATGATAGGGTCATTAGACTGCATGCATTGGGATTGGAAAAACTGTCCCATCAGATGGCAAGAAGGCTTCAGCGGAAGGTTGAGAAACCCAATTGTTGTGTTAGAGGCGGTTGCCTTATATGACACATGGATCTGGCATGCTTTCTTTGGAGTCCCTGGATCCCAAAATGACATTACAGCTCTTGAGCTTTCACCCCTCTTCAATAACGTGACGGAAGGTAAAGCACCTCAACTTGACTACTACATCAACAACCGTCAATACAATATGGGGTATTACTTGGCATATGGCATCTGCCCAAAGTGGGCGACACTTGTCCAAGCAATTCCAAACCCTAGGAATGACGTAGAAAAGTTGTTTACCTTACACCAAGATGCATACAAGAAAGATGTTGAGAGAGCTTTCGGTATTCTACAAGCACAGTGGAAGATCATTAGCGAATCGACAAAAGGGTGGAGTCGAGAAAATTTGGACTCCATGATGATGTCTTGCATCATATTACACAATATGATAGTGGAGGATAAGTGAGATGGGTATATTGATGGAGAGTCTGATGACAACCAAGAGGATCCAAATAGGTCAAGAAGGGCTCGTGCAAAAATATATGATAGACCTAATTTGCCTTTCAATCTAAGAACTGATAGTATCTCTATAAATGAATACACGAGAATGATACGTTCTCGTGCCACAAACAAGTACCTACAGCAGGATCTTGTTGCACATCTTAGGGCCAAAAGAAGCATGGAGTAGGCGTTTAAGTTTTATGTTGTTAAATGTTTTTAAAAATATTGTTCAAGTTTCATGTTGTTAAATATTTTTTTTATGTTGTATAATTTGTATGTTGGTTAATGTTATTAATGTTGTTTCATGTTACTTAATTTACTTTAATGTTGTATAATGGCTTAGGAAGTTTTAGGCAAAAATATAATTTAAAAAAAATATATGAAACAAATTTTGTGAAATAGAAGTTATAGGGAAAAAAATAGAATTTAAAAATAAAATGAAACAAATTTTATGAAATAGAAGTTATAGGAAAAATTTTGTAAATAAAAAAAATAATAAAACTGTAAAAAAAAAAAAAAAAAAAAAAAAAAAAAAAAAAAAACCAAATGCAACGGCTAGCTAACATCAGCTAGCCGTTGCATTTGAATTTTAGCTTAAGGATTCCTGTCGGTTAGCCCTCCAGCCCTTTCAAATTTCATGGGGCCTTCTCAGATTCCACGAGCCCTCGGCTGGAGACGGTTTTCGGGCTATTTTTGGCCCTCTGGCCTTTTGGACCTTTCGGATAGAGATGACTTTAAATGTTCTGAAATCAGAATAGAAATGACACTAATTCCATAAACCTATTTACTAATTTAGCATAATCGGAATATAAACTAATATGATTACTAAAATGACTTTGTCCCAAATCAAATATTTTATAATAAAATTTGATATAATATATAATAGTAAGAAAAAATTAAATTGCTTTTTTATTTCATAGACACATTAAAATGCTTTTGTTTATAAATTTAAGTATGTACTTTAATATTTAAATTTTCTCGCTCAAAATTGTAATTTATTCTCTTCGGCATATGTATGGAGTTGTGCATAATGTGAATGAGGGTATAATAGGAAGAAAAAATGCATTCCTGATTCCTTCACCATCTAGGAATCCAAATACCTCATCCATGGAGGGAGTCCAATTCCTCTAATTTCAAGAATTGAATTCCATTTTTCGTGTGAATTCCTTCAAATTATGGTAAACATAAAAATTATCCGTAACTGAAATTAAATTCCTTATTTTCATTTCAATTACAGATATGTAAACACGCCATAAGTGCATTTTGCTCGCAACCTTTAATTTTCTTTGCCCAAATTCCGACATTGAGGTTTGACTATTCGCCATCCCCAAAATTGTAAAGCCAACAGTGCGTTACAAGAAGGAACCCTCTTTCTACTCTTTTGCCTAATGTGGGACCCATCACCAACTCCCTTCTGACCTATTTTAATTTTATCTTTGTGCCATCATGTGCCATGCAAAAAATATTCACATTTAAAAAATTCCCCAAAAAATCCACCGTTGGATCCCTCTTTTGACTTTTGCGCCATCTTTTCCCTTCTTTTATAACCCCCTCAACCCCCCTTCCCTTCTCTCAAACTCCCCCAATTCATAATCTCCATCCTCTTCCTCTCTCGATTCTCAAAGCCGAAGCCAGCTCCAATGGCTGTAGATCTAGTTGGCTTCTCCAAGATTGATGATCGGACGGCCATGCAAGAAGCTGCCTCCGCTGGCTTGCAAAGCATGGAGCACCTCATCCGCGCCCTATCCGATCACCCCCCATCCCAAACCCCACTCGATTGCCGGGAAATCACCGACTTCACCGTGACAAAGTTCAAGCAGCTAGTCTCTGTTCTGAACCGGACCGGTCACGCGCGGTTCCGCCGTGGACCGGCCAATCCACCTTCCGACCCGGTCCACCCAAAACCTCAGACGACTTTGACTGTTTTTCAAACACCAAAGTCCGACGAAGATTCCTCCACTACTCTGTCCCCGCCGCTCTCCACTACGTCGTCGTTTCTATCCTCCATCACAATCGGTGACGGCAGCGTTTCCAACGGTAAAGCCTTCTCATCGATTTCCGTGCCTCCGGCGCCGGCTTTCTCCGCTGGAAAACCCCCCCTTCCACAATCTCACCGGAAACGGTGTCACGACGGCGAAACAGCTAAAACATCATCGTCTGGCCACTGCCATTGCTCTAAAAGAAGGTACTACTGAATCCTGGATTCTGAATCTCTGATACACTGTACAAAATACACCCTTGGCACATATTAGCATACCTTTTTGTTGTTTGAAAATTTTCATTTAAATTATTTTGTTTTTTTAATTATTTATAGGAAGTCTAAGGTTAAGAGGACGATCAGAGTGCCGGCGGTTAGCTCGAAAATCGCCGATATACCGGCCGATGAGTACACCTGGAGAAAGTACGGTCAAAAGCCGATCAAGGGCTCGCCTTACCCGAGGTATTATTCTATTCCTTTTAATCTCAACCGCACATCGGCTTGATCTTTTCAAAGTCGAACACAGATCTCGATGTGCTTTCTTTTGAACGATAGAATACCAAAATTATTAATTAATTAATTAATTAATTTGTTTTGCAGAGGGTATTATAAGTGCAGTACAGTGAGAGGCTGTCCGGCGAGGAAACACGTGGAGAGAGCTCAGGACGACCCCACTATGCTCGTCGTTACCTACGAGGCTGAGCACCATCACCCGCACCCTTCCCTCACAGCCGCAAATGTGGGCCTTGTTTTCCAATCTTCTAAGGAATGAGGCGGGGTCCACATTTTTTGATTCGATCATCACCGTTGAAGGCACTCCGTGACGGTGGACCACTATTACAGCAAGTGTACTTAGCGCTCTTTCAGAAGTCAAAAAGGAAAAAATGCTGAATTACAGAAATGAAATATACGGTGTAATGGAAAATGGAGAGGGGTATGATGTAAATTATGAAAGAAAAGAAGGGTTAAGGAGAAAGATGGAAAATAGAATATATAGTTGTGATGAACTAAATATATTGAATGGGGTGATGATAAGGAGACAAGTTTAGACGTGCTTGTGGATCACGTGATGCGATAGTTTCCGATTGAATTATTTCTTTATAACCATGAACTATAACATCAAGCGTGGTCTAACAGACGATGGTCTAACAATTTAGGCTTCTATTTTCCTATTGAATTTAAAGAAAATTAATGAAAAAGATTTGAAATTTTTGAGTTTTAACGATAAAGATAAAATAAAAGATAAAGTTAATAGTATCTGAATTGATTTTTTAGTGTAGAAATAGGATTTTTCGTTAAAATGAACAATACCGAGAGTTTTTCGTTAAAATTCTTTTGAATTTATTCAAATTTTTATTAATTTATAATTTTCATACGAAATTTGTTGTGTTGGTCGACGGAGAATTGGATTCTTTGGTTGAAATCTTCGTCGATTGTGGAAGAAGTCAAAAAGGACGCGCATCAGAATAATCTTTTTCTTTTCTTTCATAATTTTGATGTCGTTTAATGCTGATAAGGTCAATGAAGTTATTCGTGGGTGGGGGCTACTCCAGCTAATGCAGATTGGTTGTGTTCGTTGACCATTGAAATCTGTGTCTGCTGTTTGATACTTGTATGGCGTTTAAAATGTCAGTGACATTCAATGATAAAGATTAGGAAAGATGGGGCTTTGGGTTTGGGCAGTTACATGAGTTTTGAATGGGAGCTGCTGCTGACGACCTTCTTGGTCATTTTGTTTTTGGATTTAGTAGATTCGAATCGTTTATTATCTAGTTCGTTATTTAAATTTTAACTCGATAGAAAATTAATCACATTTGAGATCTTCTAATGGTTTGAAAATTGTTGTTAAGGTTTCATTGTTTAGTTAAATAACATGGTTGTTAGTCTACTTATTGGTTAAAAATAAGACGGATAAATGTATTTTTAACTTGGTTCATTTTTGGTATTGTCAAATCACGACGCAACATTGTAAGATAAGAAATATGATCGAGAATGTTCAAATGAAAATGTTTTTAACACTCTTTTATGATTTATGACCTACCAGAGTATAACAAACTTGGAATTTTATTCTTATCTTTTAAGTCTAAATATTAATCAAAACTTTTCTAATGCACCGTAGACTCGGAATGTATTTGAGTTTTGGTGGTGTACAATTAATGTAAAGAGGAGGAATCTAAAACTAACATTTCTTAAAGAGGAAGAAGATAGTTATGAGCCGAGATGTTATATTTGATGAAGACAAGATATGGAATTGAAGTGACAATGAATCTGGGCAGGAAAATATGCGCAATTTTTTTCCCCTTCCACAGATTGTGATCCTTTTAACATTTGAAGATGCTCTGATACAGACAAATGGCAGGATGCTACATATATATACGCTCGTATAAATTAAATCCATTGAGAAGAATGATACTTGGGAGTTGATTAATCTTCTAGAAAGGCAAAATACAATTGGGGTCAAGTGAGTTTATAAAACCAAGCTGAATGGAAACCGAAAAGTTGATGATCATATAGCTCGTTTTGTGGCAAAGGGTTACAAGTAAGAGTACGACATTGATTTCGAGGAGGTGTTTGCTCTTTTGACCTTGGTTCTTTCAATGGTTGCTCAAAACTCGTGGTTCATCTTACTATGTCAGCTATATTACATGGGATGTTGCAGGACTCTCTGTATTGAGGAACCTCCTGGTTATTTGCAACAAGGAGATGAATAAAAAGTTACAAACGGAAGAAATTATCGAACGGCTTAAAACGAACTCCAAGAGCGTGATGCTCTTGCATGGACGCTTACGTTGCTGAAGAAGGCTTCCAGTAGTGTCCACATAAGCATATTGTGCTCATCAAAGTAGGAGATGGAGGAAAGATAATTGTTGTGTGCTTGTACATGGATAACTTGATCTACACATGTAACGATAAACCCATGGTTGATGACCGGGTTTGACGCTAAAAATTTGGAGAGATTCCGGATGAAAGATTAAAGTTCAGTTCACACTCCAACAACACCAGATTTGAAGCTATTGGAGAATCCTAGAGGGAATAGGGTAGATTCTACTATTTACTAAGCAAGTTGTGGGTAGTTTGTTGTATCTACGACAACTAGCCACTACACCACATCAACCACGGCTGATTGACCACGAACATAAGAAGTCTGTTATAAATAGTCCAATTTAATCACGGACTTTTGCAGTCCGTGGTAAATAAATTAGTTTAACAACGGGCGTAGAGTGGCCCGTGGCTGAAGGTGTTAAAGCAACAACGTGCGTTTAAATCCCGTTGTAGTTTGCTTAAATATTATTACTAGGCATGTCCGTGGTTACAAAAAATTTGACAATAGTGCCTTTTTAAATCTACCACGGACCGTAAGTGTTATCGTTACAATTATAATTTTTAATTTTTTTAATCAACCAGTATAACAACACACACTCGAATTTCAGATCTCAGTTGTGGAGCAAAAAATAATCAAGAAATATATGGAGAAGACACGGGGATCTTTGGATGAAAAAGACAAAATTACCATCGAGGCATATTGGAACTCCCACGCGCAAGTAGCGGACAATCATGACTCAATTAAGGTAAAAAATGATCAAAGTAGGTATTTATTCAAAGCCTATTTCATCAATTCTCATCAAATCCTCCCCCATAAGGTAATTCCTATTTATTCTTTTCAAAATAGGATTAATTAGCTAATTAATTGATTAATTACCCATTTAATTGCCTAATTGATTACAATTACACCCAAAAACCACCATAAGTGGCCTGACCCTTTTTCTCCAAATAGGGGCTAGCCACACCCCTATAAATAGCCAGTATTTCTCCCAAAAACCTAAGTCCAACTTTGTTGCAAAATTCTCTAAATTTCTCTAAACACTTTTCCCTCAAATTCTAACTGTAGCATCAGAGGTTCTTTAGCCAAAGCCCCCCCCCATCCATCGTGGGCGTGTGAGGCTCTTGGCTTTGACCAAAGGTGTTAATTGTTTTGCAGGTGCATTTTTATCCAAATAGAAGAAGGCAGAAATTTGCATCCACAAATTGGTGCTTCTATTGAGAGCTTGAGTCACACACTCGTAGAAGACTCTCGCATTCAAAGTTTTTCGTTTTCTTGTTCATTTGTAGATTTTTCGTATGTTCTTATTCTTGGAATTTTTATTTATAAATTTTTTTCGATAAAACGTAAAAGAAAAGTACAATGGCAAGAGATTCAGAAACCTTGACGAATGAAAATCCCTATGTTCAAGAATTAGGACCATGGCGATCCATAAGGCTCACCACGACAATGAGTGGAGTAGCTCCACCCTCACAGGGCACCACCGTAGCAACCACCATGGCAGCCACCCTCGGCAAAGCCTACGGCGCGAAGAGCATGTCGTTCCATTCAAGCCGCACGGGCCCAAGCCAAAGGATAGCCGGACCGAGCTGCCTAAGCCCAACGTGTTACCGAGTTGAGCCCAGGTTTAGCACCCACGTATGCCATATGCCGAGCAACCCATTCCTATGGCCTTTCAAGCAATTCCTACTTGTCTAAGAACGATTCAACCATCCCGACTCCAAATTTCTGGACTGACAATTGAACCGGGGGCATTTTCACCCCATTTATCTGTGAATTTGACATTCCCCAACTCAAATCTTGCACCTGGAGTTTACCACACTTCCACTACTCAAGGAGATGCAATCTTTCCAAGCTCTTCCAATCTAAATGGAGAACAACACTTGTCTTGACAAGTCATAGAGTTGATGAGCGCCCTTGCACAGCAGATGACCTTGGTGAATCAGCTTTTGCAGCGCACTGAGATGCAACATGCCCTTAACGAGGTGTCTAGAAGTAGGACAAGGGCATATGAGGAACCTATCCAGTAGTGACTCGGCAAGTAGCCACTTGACCAACCACGAATCGAGCGTTCCGGCAGTGCACACTCCTAACTAGGTATTCGAGACAGCGTGTACTCCTGTCTTTGCGCGCAGAGGAGCGCACACTCTCGATTAGGCCCACTGACAAGCATATACTCATGGTTAAGACCATACTCTGACAATCAACATGAGAAACCTTTAAGTTAAAATGTTCATTCATAGCTAGGCCCGCAATGAGCATCATTCGCCTTACATTGGATATAGGCGGCACAACGGACTGAGAGAAGCAGTCATTCAATTTGGCTCAAGTTCAATCGGCAACATACGAGGAAATCGCTTGCCTATCAGGAATATACCATATGCACCGCAGCCGCAGCATAGACGAGCTGAACAGATGGAAGAGTAGCAGGTCAAGACCGGGGGCACACCGGGAGTAGCCGAGAGCTTCGCTGCCCCAACAAAGGGAAATTTAGGAGGAAGTAAAGATGTTTTTGAATGAACGATTGCGTGATTTCCAAAGCAACGAAGTCACTGACGAAGCTCTACGATGGAACATGACCAACAGGAGCAGGTCACCCTTCACGGACGAGATCAAGCAGGTAGAGCCTCCACACAAGTTTAGCACGCCATATTTCACATCCTTCAAAGGAGATGGAAACTCGGAAAGGCATTTGAAGCATTACCGAACCGTAATGGTCCTTTATTAGAACAACGATGCTCTTATGTGCAAGATATTTGCCACCACTTTACAAGGCGAGGCGCAGATTGGTTCCACACCTTGCCACCACTATCCATCCAGAGTTTTGATGATCATTCCTTGGTTTTCACCAAAGAATACGCATCCTACCGCTCGATTAAGAAAAAGTCCGACCATTTATTCAATGTGAAGAAGAACCCAAATGAGTCGCTTCGTGACTATGTAAAGAGGTTCAAAGCAGAGAAGGCTAAGATAGTCGGATGTGACAATTCAATAGCAAGTGTAGTCTTCCAAAAAGGACTCCCAACAGACCACCTGCTATTTGGGAAGATCATGAAAGAATATCTAACTCTGGCAGACTCTTTCGATCTAGTAGAGAAGCATGCACTCTGGGATAAGCCACAATAAGTAGACAAGAGGCCCGAGCAGGCACGAAAATAGTCGATAGTGTCTCAAAAGAAGGAGGATGGGAAGTAGTAAAACCAAAGCAGGTAAGAGGCCAAACGTAGGGATCAACCCACGACTAAAGAAAGCTTGGCATCTAAGAACTACTCTAAGTTCTCGATCTTGTTCCACCAAATCGTCCTTGACATCAAGAGCGAGTTATGGTTCAAGTTGCTGAAACAGTCAAAATGAGATACTTCCAAGTTGGATCACGCCAAGTACTGCGCATTAAACCGAGGTCCCGGTCACATAATCGAACGATTGTTACACTTAGAAGAATTACATAGAAAAGCTCAAGAAGGAAGGAAAGGTCTTGGACAAACCGGTTGAGCCTAGAATGAACACGGATGCCGATGAAGAACCGCCCAACAAGACTATCCGGATTAACGGCATCTTCGCTGAATCTAAGCACTTGAGGGCCACTAACAATTCAAAGAAGTGGAAGATCTAGCAATAGTCTCGCAAGTCCAAACAGTCGACACCCAACCTGGACCCATTGTTGGTTTCACTAAGCAGGATACCGAATGCGTTGACTTTTCGCACGACGACGCGTTGGTGATATCTGTCCACTTGGCCCATGCCATAGTTGACAGAATGATGGTTGACAATGGAAGTGCAATCAACCTAATTCAACTCTCGGTAATTCAGAAGATGGGCCTGGAAAGCACAATCATACAACGAGCGGAAATACTCACCAGATTCAACGGACAGACCATAACTGCCATTGGCCACACCACACTTAACGTGAAAACACCGCTAGTTGTCTCAAAGTAAACATTCACAATAGTAAGGGACCCGTCTCCTTACAATGGGATTCTAGGGAAACCTTTGCTAATAAAGCTGGATGCTATCACTTCCATCAAGTATCAGAAAATTCGATTATGCATCCTAGGAGAAAGAGTTGAAGAAATCAAGTCTGACTAGGCCGCATCTCGATAGTGTACAGTGCAAGTATTAAAGGAATCAAAGAAGAAGGCAAGTTAATCATGAGCTTGGGGGCAACCATCGAACCTTCGCGATCAGCGGAAAATGTCTTTGGCTTTTTCTCAGCCAGAATCTCTTGAGCAAGCGGAGAAGATCTCTTCTTTCCATCTTCATGCATGGCAGACTCAACTACAGTGATCGGACGAACTAACGTTTCAGCCTTCATTCACTTCATCTCCTTTCTCGGGGGCAACCCACATTTCCCCCAGCAAAGAAGGTTAAGCAGCCAATGCCACTCACGGTACTCGGAGGGTATACCTAAGGGAATATGCACCTTCTTCATATCTGGAGAAGACCTAGGAGTCGAGCCAAATTCCAAAACTACAAGAGTAGCGGGAAACAATTAGAAAATTAGAAAGTAGCTTAGCATAAATACAAAGTAGCCGAGAGATCAAGCAGTCTACTTAGCGGAGATGAAAACCGTCGGAACACGCAACTTGGGGGAAGAATCAGACTCCTACTATCCACTTATCTCAAAAGTTTCTTTGCCCCAGTCATGATCTCATTTGCTCGGATGATCAAAGAGCTTATGGAGGTGTTGCAACTGCCCAACTCCCTCAATGTGGCCTATGTTAAAGAAGTACCAGAATTCGTTGACGGTTTAGTCTAAGTCAAAAAATTAGCTTAGATTGAAAAACCCTACACACAGACCGCGTTCGGAGAACATTGAGCGGATGCACACTTTTGACGGAATAGCGTGCCTATATACCTAAAAGAAGTCTCTAAACGAGTCATCAGAGCTAATTTTGAAGTGAGAAGCCTTGAAGTAGCCAACCTTGTTCAAAGACCCGCCTTAACGATACAACGACGGCATACTATCATCATTCTTATGATTCGAGGAAGACATGCTTGAAGAAATTCTACAAAGACATAAGAAAATTCGTCAGACAGCTACACAAAATATAGGGAAGGGGCACGACACAACAGGCCCCACGGCCCAACAGGGCTCTTGGTCTCTCTTTTTCTTTCTTCTTATAGACGGGCTTGAGCCCAATATTCAAAAAAAAAAGGGGAAAAATCGAAGGCCAAAGCTGCAAAAGCCCAGTAGCAACCTCGTCAGGCCTATTTTCCCTCGGCTAGCAGGCCTCACAGCCTAATTCAACTAGAAGGGGGCTAGCACTCACGCGCCTCCCTCATCCACTTTTCTCGTGGCCCTAAGCCTAACCATATTGCCCAGCTTTCTAGCCTGAGCCAGCCATGCTAACCCTGGGCCTGAGCCGAGCCACACATGGTAGCAATCTAGCTGTGACTTCCCAGCCAGTTTTTCACACCTCCTCGATGCACGATGGGCCAAATTTCAAGCCCTGAGGCTCCCAAAAATTATGAAGACAAGGAAAATTAATTTTTTTCTTACCTTGGAGAAGCATGAAGACGAATAAAGCAACGAAAGACGGTCCTTTGCACAAGTAAGTGTAAAAGATTGGTAGGGGAGGGGGAACAAATATCTTCTAGCTCTCTCTCTTTTTCTCCTGTAGGCTAAAATAAATTGCTCTCTAAAGTTGATTTAATAATCTACTTAAGGTAAACTTGAATAGACTTTAGAAGTAATTTATTTCCCCTTCCTAGAAAGATCTAATTTCCTATTAAAGAGTGAATCTACATCAAAATAGGAAACAATCCTATGTTTCCTAAAGCAATAAGATCTCACTTGCTGCCCTTTCCTGCGAGCTGCCCAATAGGTGTGGGGGCATTTGTAGAGCCAAAAATAATCAAGAAAAATATGGAGACGACACGTGGATCTTTGGGTAAAAAGACAAACTTACCCACGAGGCACACTGGAACTCCTACGCACAAGCAGCGGACAATCACGACTCAATCAAGGTCAAAAGTGATCAAAATAGGTATTTATTCAAAACCTATTTCATTAATCCTCATCAAATCCTCTCCATAAGGTAATTCCTATTTATTCATTTCAAAATAAGATTAATTAGCTAATTAATTGATTAATTGCCTAATTGATTACAAGTACACCCAAAAATCACCATAAGTGCCCAGACCATTTTTCTCCAAATAGGGGCCGACCACACCCTATGAATACCCATCATTTCTCCCAAAAACCTAAGTCCAGTTCTCTTGCAAAATTCTCCAAATTTCTTTAAACACTTTTCCCTCAAGTTCTCACTTTGGCATCAAAGACTCTTAGGCCAAAGCCCCCTATTCATTGTGGGCGCGTGAGGCTCTTGGCCTTGACCAAAGATGTTAATTGTTATGCAGATGCATTTTCGTCCAAAAGAAGCCAAAAATTTGCATCCACATCAATGAAACCTATTTATCGTTTTCATATCAAATGCCGCCAACCACCAGGTCTCACTCCCTATTCTTATGTCGATGATTACTCTGATCCCAAACTACTCATTTCTTCGCCTTGTTTGCTTACACTATTCAAACCCTAATTTTTTTTCTCTTTCTTTGGCCATGTTAGGTATTCCCAATCTACAGGATCTTCGCCTTCGTCTCCAACTACAGAGCACGAGATCTAGCTGGTGTATATCTCAGTGGATTTCAGAGGCAATGGCGGCTTTGGCACAATCGCCATTGTCAGTCGAAATGGGAATCGATCTCTAAGATCGATTAAATTATGGGCGGCAAATATCCACCATTGATGAAATTGTGATTCTTTCTTTCTATGTTATAACTTCTTCAAGTGGGAGCTCTGTATATTTCTCGAATTTCGATTTCTCAAATCGCTATTGTTTATTAGATTTTTGCTTTCGATCTGATTTCAATTGAGTTCGATTTCAAACTTGAATTTATATTCGATTTTGATTTACATATGTCCTAATTTTCCTGAAAGTATTGCTTCTTTGATTTTGATTTCAAGTTTAAAATCGAAAGATTAGGGATCGGTGATTGGGCTAGAGTCTCAAAATCAGAGAGATGGAGATGGAGTTGGATTTATGGCTAGGGTTTTAAAACCAAAGAGATGGGGTTGGATTTAGGGATCGGGAATTGGGCTAGCACTTTTCTCCACAGGTAGTTTTTAACTTTTTATATGTTTAAGTTTTTTTAATATAAATTTTGAGTGATGTTTCATTCTTAAGCTGTGGTTTTCTTTGCTTTCCAATTTCCAGTTTCTATTTGCACAAAGAACTTTCAGATAGGGTAAGAATTTGAAATTAAATTTTGGGCTATTTAATTTATGGTATTGGTTTGGTTAATCTTGTATAGTATATATTTGCAGAAATATATGTAGTGTCAAACGGATGCATGAGTAGAAAGGTATAAAGGCAAAAACTATATATGAAATGCTAGTTCTAGAGGTAGAGTGGTTGAGAGGATTATCTAGAAACTTGATAATTGATGATTGTAAGTTAAATTATATATTTACTCCATTCACTGTATATGCAATGCTAATTTTGCATTACATGTTCTTGTTAGAGTTAGGTCTGTATATCTGTTCGATTCTTTACTAGTTAATTTTTGGCTTCTTGTGTGAACTGTTTAAGATTCGTATATCTATATAAGTCTCTACTATCAACTTTAAAAAATAAAAAATAAAAAAAAATAAAAAAAATAAAAAAAAACCTTTTGGCTTCAAGTTTTGTATATCTTTTCACTATGTTTATTTTCGCCTATAGCAGTACAAGATTTTCTTTCTTTTGATCCATATGCTTATGTCCAAGCAGATAGAGAGAGGCAACAAAATTGTTACGGGTCAATCATTAGGGGCAGTATTTCACTCTCAAGGTCCTTTCGTTTGGAGGTATTCAAAGAAATGTGAAGTGTTCAAGCGACAATGTCCTTGTTATTGGAGGCCTTATTTGATATTTCGTGGATAATTTGGTAATTCTCATTATAACTTATTGGTTTGTTATTAGTTTTACTGTACCACTTGTAATATTAGAATTTAGAATTTGTGATTTTTTATGTAATCATTATATTGTAGTATATATGAAATTTGTATATAAATATTATATTATATATATATATATATACAAAATATTTATTGAATAATTTTTTTTTATTTTTATTTTTGGGAATTGTTTTATAACAGGCATTGGTTGTGGTCAATTTGGTATCCATAACAGCTATAGTGCACATGGTGTTAGATTCCAATCTACCACAGGCACAATCCGTGGTTACATCATATTAGATAACGGCCAAAGCCCGTGGTCGAAATTGTGACTTTTTGTCACATCCAGATTACTAACAGGCACATTGTACGTAGTGGATTGCAATCTACCACGGCATCAACCATGGTAGATGAGCTTGTTTCTTCTAGTGAGTGAAGACCAAGTTGCTGATATATTAATTGAGCCTCTCAAGTAGCATGTGTTTGTGAGATGAAATTGCTAGGAGTTTGTTCTTTGAAGGATATTGTTGGATAAAGCTTTATGATGCGCAAGAACTGAAGACACCCTTTTCAATAACTATTACAATTTGTAAGGTTGTTGTGAAGCCAAAAATAATACCAAAAATTATGGAGCTGATACGTGGATTATTTTCCATGAAAAGACAAGACTGCCCCTATTAAATGAGCAGGGAGCAGCCTCATTCACCATGCGCAGCTGAGGTAGAGCAGGCAGAGGTCAACTACTACTGAAGGCACCATTGTTCGTAGAAAAAGTCAAAGGTATTTATGATAGAATATTCCTTATTCTAATCATAAATACATTCCTAATCAGAGAATACCTTGTTCAAGTAAGTTATCCTAATTCCATTTATTTAGGATATTTACCTAATTACTCTAAGATATTTATTTACACAAATATCTTGAAATATTCCACTATGTTCCTAATCAGAGAAGACCTCGTTCAAGTAAGTTATCCTAATTTCATTTATTTAGGATATTTACCTGATTACTCTAAGATATTTATTTACACAAATATCTTAAATATTCCACCCAAAATACCACATAAGGCCGGCCACACCTAAACCCTAGAAGGCAGGCCTTTGCTCCTCTCATCTCCTACAAATACACCTTTTTATCTCCAAATTTGGGGAGAATTTTTACTACCCACGAACACTTAAACACATTCTTTTCACAATTCTAACTTTGGCATCGGAGATTCTTTAGCCAAAGCCACCCCATTCATTGCGAGCGCCTAAGGCTTATGGCCTTAATCTTAGGTGTCATTGTTTTGCAACTGCAGATTCGTCAATCAAAGGAAGGTGGAAATTTGTATCCACAAATTAGTGCTTTCATTGAGAGCTCTGATTTGAAGACTCGAAGAAGACTCTCACTTTCAACTTCCTTTATTCGTAGATCCACGATTACGATGGCAGGAAATTTAGAAACTACAACTAATGGGACCCCTTACTTTGAAGGACATGGAACAATCGATAGAGATCGCGATGTGGCTCCAAGTCGTCGCTCAACGGGGCTTACCACGGCAAGGACCGCTCATTTATCACCACAAGGTACGTGCCCATGCCAGCAGCTATCGCTGCTTATAAGTGATAGGAGCATATTCATGCGACTTAAATGGCTTGTTCTCGTGTGTTTACGTTATGTTTCTCTAGTTATTTTAGTTCTTTATGCTTCTTTTGTGTGTTTTCAGGTTCTAAGGGCTTAGGGAGCAAGAAAGTGCATTTTGAGGCTATTTGGAGCATTTTTGGGTATGGATTGGATAGCTTATCCATGGAGCCAAGAGGATGGACGAAATTGAAGGCCATTTATGCACTTTAGGACATACAACAAAGGGCCTAGCCCAATCTCTCTTATTCTCTCCCTTATAGCCATGCAAAGAACCATCCATTCCATCAAAAACAATCCATCAATTCACATGCAAAAACCACCATTAACACACATGCACCCAAACAAAGCCAACCTAGCTAACCCTACATGCATTTTTTATTCACTCTTCATCATTGCATACATCACCAAACACTTCCTTGTTGCCGTGCCTTTCCCTTCCATTTTCTGCACCTTTCCTCCTTGCAATTCCACATGCTTTCATCATCATAACCCACCTACAATCCACCTAATTCACAAAGCTTTTCCCAACAAACAATTTCACCAAACACATGCACCAAAACCTTCAATGCCGTGGGTTCCCTTGCCTTTCCAGCATTCCCCTTGTGCAATTCCAGCTTTCCACCCACTTTCCTAGCTATTTTTCACATGCATTGCAGCCACATTCTCACCCACTCTCTCCCTATATAAACCACACACACTTCATTCATTTGTCATTCATTCACTCCCCATTCAATTCACATCTCATTTTCATACACAATACACCACATTCACTCTCCACCATTCTTGCCGTGCATATCCCTTCATTTTCTGCATATTTTCTTTTCATTCCAACAACTCCAACCACTCCTCATCCCCCCCAAAACTCACCTTAGACCTTGTGCTACAACAACGAGGAAGAGAAGAGTGCCTAAACGTTTATACAATTCAAGTTTGAGTTGTTGGAATGTTTAGGTGTTTCTTTGATTTCAATGTTTAAATTCAATTTTCTTTGTTTTGTAATGGAAGAGAAGAGTGCCTAAACGTTCATACAATTCAAGTTTGAGTTGTTGGAATGTTTAGGTGTTTCTTTGATTTCAAAGTTATGAGGAACTAAACCCCCCTTTAGCTAGGGGTGATTCAAAATACATGTTTATGCTTGCAATATGAATTGATTACTTTTGGTTGGAATTTCATAAATTGTGGATTCAATTTGTTTAACCATTTGAATGAATATGACGCTAGAATATAAGTGAGTTTCACCTAATAGTTACGAACTTATATTCACAAGTAGTGGAGGTTGCTTATAAACAATCGCGTTAAACGAATTCTTGGCATAAGTTTCATGCGTATTCCATAGTAACGAATGCCTCGTCAACACTTATAATTTTCATTGAACTTAATGATCTTTGTTGAACGTCTCTATCATGCGTATTCCATAGTTAGGGACTTTGATTAAGAATAACTTGGTTGTAATGCGTATTCCATTCAATCCAACGAATCTAGGGAAATCTGAAAGTTAATTTAAGCGGACCTAATTAACTTGGAGCATTGAGTTTCATAATTTATCGAAAGACCAACCGAAAATCAATCTTGTATGCAAGTGTAACATGTGTGGAGAAAAACCCCTTAGCTATTCCATCATCCATATTTTCATCACATTCATCTTTACTATATGTTTTAAATTATAATCTGTCCGTTTAGTTTAATCTCGTCCAACCACAATCCCCCCCTATTTTGTTAAGTGTTAATCATTTGATTTGTCTTATTTTATGTTTTTAAGTATTTGGAGTCTTTTGAACTTGTTTTGAGTCTTTTAGTTTGTCTTAGTGTTTTAAAAGTTAGTTTTATTTATTTGAGTCAAGTGTTTAGCATCCCTAGTTAATCCCCGGTTAGAACGATCCCTACTTACATCATTACTACAATTGTCACAAATAGGGTTTAGTTTGTGTGCGTATAAATATCGCATCAATAAGGCAGCCTCCACTCATCGCGAAGAAACCCTAGGGCATGACGCCTATAACTCAAGTAGCTAGTAGGTATAGATGCAAGCAATTGTTCGCCCTTTGCAACAGCCCCTGGTGCCTACCACCTTCACTTGGACGTGCGCTGCCCAGGCCAAAACAACCTAAGCCACGCCAACCGCGATGCAAGCTGCAACTTAGCGTGAGCCCAATACGTCTCCAACTCGAGGCTGGGCAGGACAAACTAAGGTGGCCTAGTGCCCATGCACCCGACTTACTTCTGCAGCTCTCAGAACGGTCCAGCATATTCGAAACCAGTTCAACCAGCCCAGATCCAGATTTCGAGGCTAACGGTTGAACTAAGGGAATTTTCACCCTACCTTACTGCAGATTTGACCCATCCTAGCTCAAGCTTTGCACCCGGAGTCCATTAGTTTTATTTATTTGAGTCAAGTGTTTAGCATCCCTAGTTAATCCCCGGTTAGAACGATCCCTACTTACATCATTACTACAATTGTCACAAATAGGGTTTAGTTTGTGTGCGTATAAATATCGCATCAAATTTTGGCGCCGTTGCCGGGGATTAGCAAAGTTGCTAATCCCTTGTCTTGAGTCTTGTTTAAATTGTTTAGTTTCTGTTTTGTTTTAATTTTTTTGCACCGTATGTATGTGTTTTGTTTTTGTGCCGTGTGTGGCAACTTGTTTTCTTACTTGTGCCAAGTCTATTAAGTTGGTTATTTATCTTGTTTACTTTTGTGTGTAGGTACTAGTTTATGACCCGTAGCTCACAACCTGTTCGTGAGCATATCTCCGACTTTGACGGTGATTTCGAGAGGACTTTGAGAAGGAACAAGAAATTGCAAGAGTCTAATCCTCCTAGTCCCGAACCTGAAGTAGAAGAGGAAGCCCCGGATTGGGTTAAAGAAGAAGTACCAACCATGGCCATGGACAATCGAACCATCAAAGAGCTTTCTGCCTCGGGTTTGGCCAATGCAGCCCCTCTTTACATTCAATACCCCGAGGCTGCCCAAGGCAAGACTGATGAATTCGAGTTGAAGTCAAGCTTGTTGCACCACATTCCGAAATACCATGGGCTTTCCATGGAAGATCCCAACAAACATCTCAAGGAGTTCGAGGTTGTTTGTTCGAGCATGACACCCATAAATGTTGATGGGAACATTCTGATGATAAAGGCTTTTCCATTCTCTCTTGTGGAAAAGGCTAAGGATTGGCTTTATGAATTGGCACCCGGGACCGTTACTTCTTGGGAGAGCATGAAGAGAGCGTTCTTGGAGAAGTTCTTCCCTACTTCAAAAGTCATTCTCTTAAGGAAGAAAATTAGCGGAATCCAACAAAGTCAAGGAGAATCTTTTCCGGCATACTACGAGCGTTTTAAAGCCCTTGTTGCATCATGTCCTCAACATCAAATGAAGGAGGAGCTTCTCCTTCAATACTTCTATGAGGGCCTTCTTCCCATTGAAAGGCAAATGCTCGATGCTTCGGCGGGAGGTGCATTGGTGGACAAAACACCTATGGCAGCCAAGACCCTAATTGCAAACCGTGCTCTAAATGCACAACAATATGAAGGTGTTGGGCAGAGAGACGCCCCACGGCCACATCATGTAAATGAGGTAAGTTCTATTTCCGAATTACAATCCCAAATGGCTAACCTTACATCTATGTTGTCGCAGTTTGTGGAGGGCCCCAAAGCGCAAGGAGCTACAATCTGTGGTGTATGCTCCATTCAAGGGCATCCATCCGAGACATGCCCTCAATTAATTGAGAACGGAGGGTGGGAATCTGCCAATGCCATGGGCTATGGGAATCAAAACCAACCAAGGAACGATCCATATTCTAACACATATAATCCAGGTTGGAGAGATCACCCAAATTTCAGATGGAGAGATGCACAACAACCTGCCCAACAAAGTGGATTCCGACAACCTCCGGGTTTCTTTCCAAGGCCAATGGCACCACAACCACCTCCTCAAGCACAATCATCCCAAACCAACTCAGGTACGTCTATGAATGATGATAAAACATATCAATTATTAACCACAATGGCGCAGGGAATGCAGAACCAAGCAAAGGAGGTTAATGAACTAAAGAAACAAATGGGACAAATGGCCGAATTTTTGGGACAATTTCGTGAGAATGGTAAGTTACCAAGCACTACGGTGGTCAATCCAAAGGGTGGCTTCGAATCTGCAAAAGCTATCACCCTAAGAAGTGGAAAAGAAGCGGGAAACAAAGCACATGAATTTGCCCGAAACAAGGAAGATGAGCAATCCGACCCCACGGCGAGTGTAGCACCACCCAAGCCGCAACCATTTAAACCTTCCCATCCGTCCATACCAGGTAATGTTGTCCAAAATGTTGTGATTTCGAACACTAATCTGCCCAATGTTCCTTTCCCTCGCAGATTTGCACAATCAAAGAAGGAAGAAAGCGAAAAGGACATCTTGGATACCTTTCGAAAAGTCCAAGTAAACATTCCTTTACTTGATGCCATTAAGCAAGTGCCCAGGTATGCGAAGTTTTTAAAAGAGTTATGCACAACTAGGAAAAGAATTTCAAACAAAGAAGTTGTGAAAATAAGTGAAAATGTATCCGCAGTTTTGCAACGAAAGTTACCTCCAAAGTGTAAGGATCCAGGGAGCTTTACTATCCCATGTACAATTGGAAACACTAGATTTGAACAATGCATGTTAGATCTTGGTGCTTCTATTAATGTCATGCCATATTCCATTTATGCATCTATGCACCTTGGTGAGTTAAAAAAAGATGGCGTTATAATTCAATTGGCCGATCGTTCTAACGCTTATCCCAAGGGAGTCCTTGAGGATGTTTTAGTACAGGTCAATCATCTTATCTTTCCTGCAGTTTTTTATGTCTTAGAAATGGAGGATTCGAGCCATGCTCCATCATTGCCAATCTTGCTAGGCCGTCCATTCATGAAAACAGCAAGAACAAAGATAGATGTGTATACGGGAACATTAACCATGGAATTTGATGGGGACATTATTCATTTTAATCTTTCTGAAACCATTAAATATCCAATTGAGGACCATTCTTGTTTTGCTATTGACATTGTTGATTCTTTGGCACAGGTGCATTTGGATCGAATGAACGAAGATGCACTTGAAGTGGCATTAGTGCACGGCATAGGAGCAAGAATTGAGGGTGGGGGAATCCTTACAAGCTATGGCATGGAATCTGACCATATTGCCGTGCCCCCTTGTGGTGAAGTACTTGAAATGGTTGCTGCCCTCGAGTCATTGCCCTCACACTCTGGTAAGTCTTCTCTCTCAATTTTAGATTCGGTTTTGACTAACAAGTTACTTCCATCAATTGTGCAGCCACCTGCACTTGAGTTAAAGCCATTACCTAGTCACTTGAAGTATGTTTTCTTGGGAGAAGATCAGACACTACCTGTCATCATTACCAGCTCACTCACGACCCAAGAAGAAGACAAGTTGATAAGGGTGTTAAAAGAGCACAAATCTGCCATTGGATGGACTTTGGCGGATATCAAAGGCATTAGTCCCACCACATGCATGCATCGCATCCTTTTGGAGGAGGGAGCCAAGCCATCTCGTGAAGCTCAACGTCGCCTTAATCCACCCATGTTGGAAGTAGTAAAAAAGGAAATTATAAAATTACTTGATTGTGGTGTTATATATCCTATTTCTGATAGTCGTTGGGTGTCACCCGTGCAGGTTGTTCCAAAGAAGTCCGGAGTCACGATGGTGAAGAATGAAGAACAAGAGCTTGTACCCACTCGTGTTGTGACAGGTTGGCGTGTTTGTATTGATTACAGGAAGTTAAATGCCATGACAAGGAAGGATCACTTTCCATTGCCATTCCTGGACCAAATGCTAGAAAGGTTAGCCGGTTATAAATTTTATTGCTTTCTTGATGGATATTCCGGATATAACCAAATTGTGATAGCTCCTAAGGACCAAGAAAAGACAACTTTCACGTGCCCCTTTGGCACCTTTGCATATAGGCGTATGCCATTTGGGTTGTGCAATGCCCCCGCGACGTTTCAACGATGCATGGTGAGTATATTTTCTGATTATGTGGAGAAGATCATTGAGATATTCATGGATGATTTTAGCGTGTTTGGTAATTCATTCGATCATTGCTTGAATAATCTGACCTTAATTTTGAAACGTTGTGTTAAAACGAATCTTGTGCTAAATTGGGAAAAATGTCACTTCATGGTTAAGAAAGGTATTGTTCTAGGACATATTATTTCTGAAAAAGGCATTGAAGTGGATAAATCTAAGGTGGACCTTGTTCGTCACTTACCCTCTCCAACTTCGGTTAGAGAGGTTCGTTCGTTTCTTGGTCACGCAGGTTTTTATAGGCGTTTCATAAAGGTGGTTTTCGAGTTTGATGATGCATGCTCCACGGCATTCAAGCACTTAAAAGAAGCTCTCACTTCGGCTCCCATTATCACACCTCCAGATTGGAGCCTTCCATTCGAGCTGATGTGCGATGCTTCGGACTATGCGATTGGTGCTGTTTTGGGGCAGCGAAAAAACAAACAACCTCATGTTATTTATTATGCATCTAGGACACTAAATGATGCTCAATTGAATTACTCAACCACTGAAAAAGAATTACTTGCTGTGGTATTTGCATTAGATAAGTTCCGATCCTACTTACTTGGTACTAAAGTTATTATTTTTACGGATCATGCAGCTCTCAAGTATTTGCTCACGAAAAAGGATGCCAAGCCTAGACTAATTCGTTGGATATTGCTTCTACAAGAGTTTGACATTGAGATTCGAGATAAGAAGGGCGTGGAGAACGTGGTGGCTGACCACCTAAGTCGAATGGTGCATGAGGAAGCATTGCCAATTTCTGAAACCTTCCCCGATGAGCAATTGATGTCTATCCAGGTAAGTGAGCCTTGGTATGCGGATTTGGTGAACTTTTTGGTGTCTAAAGATATCCCTAGCACACTTAATAGGAATCAACGTGATAAGCTTAAAAAGGATGCTAGGTTTTATGTTTGGGATGACCCATACCTCTGGAAATTTTGTCCCGATCAGATTGTACGACGTTGTGTGAATGAATCTGAGTTTCAATCTATTTTAACATTCTGTCATTCATATGCATGTGGGGGACATTTTGGCACCCAACGCACTGCCCTTAAAGTCTTAGAATGTGGGTTTTATTGGCCTACCATCTTTAGGGATGCTAGAACATTTTGCATGTCTTGTGATAGATGCCAAAGAACGGGCAATATTGGTCCTAAACAACAAATGCCGCAAACCCCCATTTTTAGTGTTGAAATCTTTGATGTTTGGGGTATTGATTTTATGGGTCCCTTTCCTTCGTCACATGGGTTTCTTTATATATTGCTTGCTGTGGACTATGTGTCGAAATGGGTGGAAGCAAAAGCCACCCGAACTAATGATTCTCGAGTGGTTGCAGATTTTGTGAAAACTAACATTTTTGCAAGGTTTGGAATGCCACGAGTGCTAATCAGTGATGGAGGTTCCCATTTTTGTAATCGAACCATCGAGGCGTTGCTCAAGAAATACAATGTCACGCATAAGGTGGCCACACCTTATCATCCTCAAACGAGCGGGCAAGCCGAGGTTTCAAATAGGGAAATCAAGCAAATTCTTGAGAAGACCGTGGGGCCTACAAGGAAGGATTGGAGTTTGCGCTTAAACGATGCATTATGGGCGTATCGCACTGCCTACAAAACTCCCATTGGGATGTCACCTTTTCGGCTCATCTATGGGAAGCCATGCCATCTTCCCGTCGAACTAGAGCATCGTGCACATTGGGCCGTCAAAACATTCAATATGGACCTTGATGCCGCAGGTTTACATAGGAAGCTTCAATTGTGTGAGCTTGATGAAATCCGAAATGAAGCATATGAGAATGCCCGGATTTACAAGGAGAAAACGAAGGCATTCCATGACAAGATGATTCGTGCCAAGACGTTCTCTATTGGGCAGAAAGTGTTGTTGTTCAATTCTCGCCTTCGGTTGTTTCCGGGTAAGTTGCGTTCCAAATGGGTTGGTCCTTTTATTGTCACTAATGTTTTCCCTCATGGTGTAGTACAAATCAAAAGTTCAAGGACGCAGCAAGAATTCAAAGTGAATGGGCATCGATTGAAGCCCTATTACGAGACGTTTGAGGAGCATGTCGTGGAGGAGGTACCCCTCCATGCCGTGGAACCTAGTCAAGCTTAAACGGAGGTACCGTCCGGCTGCAAGACGTAAAAGAAAGCGCTACTTGGGAGGCAACCCATGCATTCAACAAAGGAAGACTTAGAAAGCACTCCAATTCCAGATTCCTAAAAACTCTTCTCTTTGTTGCTATTTCGTTTCTGCCTTGTTAGGTTGTTTAGTTGTTATTGTTTGTTTGTTTATTAATTGTGTGAGTCTATGATTGTAACATTGAGAAAATGTTTGGTTTATTGATAGGCACTGCTAAACAAAGAAAGATGGAGCCTTCACAAAGGGCGTTTACTTGAAGCCCCACTACTGGGCAAAACCCTAGAAGAAGGAGGCATAGATGCGGAAAGCATCGGAGCAGAAGGCATCGAGGCGGAAGGCATCGGGGCGGAAGGTATCGGAGCGGGAGGCATCAAAGAAGAGGCCTCAATACTTGGCCAAACGCTGGATGAGCCCGGAAAAATGTGCCTCTGGAAGTAAGCCGCAAGCCTTTGACGGTCACTTTGACGGTCACTTTGCATTCGACCATTGGATTCTTGCAGCTCATCAAGCTTCCTCTTCATGCCCGTCGAATAGTTGTTTGCAAGCACATGCAAACTTCTATTCTCATAGTTCAGCTGCTTGATCTCCTGCTTGAGACTTTCCACCTCTGCCATCAATGATTCCACCTGACGGGAGCGGGCAAGAAGGCGTTGGCCCATGTTGGACACAGAACTCGCACACTGAACACTAAGTGCGAGGGACTCTTGAACGGCCAACTCATCGGACCGTCCTGACAGCAGTCTACTATCTTTTGGAGTGAGGAGGTTCCTAGCTACTATTGTAGCTGTTGTGGCGTCCTGCATCACAGAGTCTTCACCTGAAAGAGGACCGTTAGAAGATAAGAAAGAAGGGCGCCATACGTTACCTTGACGCGGCGCGCCCGTATCACTGCTAAGGCTCAATTCCAAGCTAAGGTTCGATGGGTTTGCCATTTTTCAAAAGTGTTCAAAGAGAAGGGGTGGATGAAGTTAAATTTCAAAGGGCCGGAGACGATGTTCAAAAATGGGAATTCTTCAGAGTGTGTTTGTTGTGGTGATCGATAGCTCTATAAAAAAAGCCAAGGCGACGCGTCCACCGATTCAAAAAGCCGGAATTTCCGGCGTAAGTTAGGCGACGCTTTCTCTGCCTTTCAGAAAACGCGTGCAGCCTTGTCAAAAGGAGCCGCATCCGCACTACTACGTGTCGTTCAGAAAGCGAAGGGGCGTCGTTCAGAAATCGAAGGGGCGTCGCTCAGAAATCGAAGAGGCGCCACTATTTCAAAAAGCCGGATTTGCGGGATCAAAACGTTTGTCGACAAGGGTAAAAGAACAGTACCACCACTTGATATTATCTCTATATATGTCGACCTTCGTCTTTTATGGCAAGGCAAACCTGAAGAAAATGTCCAACTCTTCCGCACCTCTAAGGGCGCTCTCCAAGCAACGCCTTTTGAAATACTCAATTTTTTCTCCCCCAAAGAAGATACCAGAAACCTGGAGTACAAATAAGGCAGAAGGAAACGGTCGATCGAAGCATGTGGAGACAACCACAACAAATACATGTGCTGCTTCATTCGCCGTTTCTTCAAAAGCAAAGGTATCTCATATCATTAAGGTCAAAAGCAAGAGTATCTCATATCATGCTCTTTCCCTGTCTTTTCCTTTGTCCGTGTTATTACTCGCATGGCAAAGTAAACGAGAGCAATCAGAGGCACTTGAAGTTAGCCTTCCGATCTGCAACCGACTACCGGGAATCTATTCCTGGTTGCTTACCTAGTATTGCTCTCGAGTAGTCATCTTCAACGGTTGATACACTGCCAGAGAAGGGCCGGCTAAGACGGGTGACAATGAAACATCAATCTTTCCAAATTGTGTTCAATACGAATTGGAAAGATTGAACAAAGAAGAGGAGTAAGCTCAGACCTTCGGGGGAGACCAAAAGAATCCTGCTGCCCAGTTCAAGAGTAGCACAAAGGAAAATCAACGATGGGAGGAACCCCTGTGGAATCAACAACATCAAGCCTCAATGAAATCAACAAGGAGAAGATGGAATTTACATTCCACAATCAGATTTGCGTCTCTAAACTCTTCTCTTTGTTATTTACATTCTGCCATGTTTAGTATGTTTAGTTGCTGTTTTTATGTTTACTTTTGTTTGGTGTGATTTTAAGCTTAAAACATTGAGGACAATGTTTGATTTAAGTGTGGGGGGGTAACTAATGTTGTTGATACAAATTCGTGAGATTTTATCACCCATAACTTCAAATGTTGTTCCTTACTGTTTTAAGGTGTTTTTAAGTTGTTTTAGAGTATTTTAGTATGTTTTGTTTTTATAACTCCGAAAATACCATAAAAATTTGAAAAAAATTGTTTTGAAAAGCCTAAAAAGAGTGTTTTGAGTCGTTTTTATGTGTTTGTGTCTTAGGATACCTTCCAACACAATGATAAGGATTTGGTTTGTAATTGCATGACTGTTAAAAAGAGTTATGAACATAGAGAAAAGTTTGATTTACTCTTGGTATATGCTTGGTTATGGTTATAATGTATGACTTCACATGCAATCATAAAAGAAAAATTCGTTTTTGTAACATGCTTGAAGGAAGGAACTCAAACAAACGCTACATCCCTGTGAGACTCGAGCCATTACTTTCTTTGGAGAGTTATTTTATGTGATTCTTTGTTTTCTAAAGTTGTTGCATGATCTCATTATTCCTTGCTTGGTTGCTACTTAGAATGCAATTGTATCATGATAGAACTAAATGCTAGAACTTATATCCGTTTCATTCAAAGCATGACATTGAATTGCATAATATATATCAAGATGAAGTTGTTGCCACCATAGCCAAATAGCCTTACTTCCCATATTTCGTATATATTAGTTTTAACCCCGTTGAGCCTCGTTTAGCCTATTTTCTTTGCTAACCACATCACCCCTTACCTAGCCTAGAGTAGGACTTTCCTATACCCTTGTTCTTGAAGTATAGTGAGCATGACTTAAATGAATTCCTTTTGATTAATATGTTGCAGAAAATAAGTGTGGGGGAAGGGATTTTTGTGTGTATGTATGTGCCTAAGTCTTAAAGGAGGCGCGGAAAAAAAAAAAAAAAAAATGTGAGAAAAAGAAGAAGAAAAGAAAGAAAAAGAGTGAAAATAAGTGAGAATGGACTCACAAGTGTGATTGTTGAAGAAAGGGCCCAAAAAGTTTGAATATGGCCCTAAGTTTTGTGTGACTTCCCCTTGGGTGTTCAAAGTTGACTTCTGCGTTCTAAAGGGAATTCTAAGTGCCTAATTCAATACTTTGCTCACTATTGCTTAAAGAACGTTTGTTTTCCCTATCCTTTCATTGTTAGCCAACTCCCCAAGCCCCGTTACAACCTTTGACTTCTATCTTGATCGTTATGTGTTCAATAATGTGGAGTTTGGAATTGATATGAGCTTATGGAATCACTGGTTCTCGTTCTAAGTAGTAGCATTCCATTCATGAGATCATATATATACATGTTAATAATTCCAGAAAATGCTTTCCTTGTTATAACATATGTGAGTGTTCGTCTACATGTTTACATCAATCTTCTCACATATACCTAGTGTAGGGAGTGTAGTCAGAAAATCTGTGTGAAAAACGAAGTGCATATCTTGTAAGGATTTGAGCAAATTCTCTAAGGCATGTTACTACATTCAAAACATGTTTTTAAATGCTTAATTGTGAAATAGTATGTGGTGACTATGATTAAGAATGTACTTAAGTGTGAAGATGACTAAAATCTGTGGGAATGATGATTTTTTAACATGTCATGTGCATTGGAAATCCCTAAGACGATTGTTGGAAGGTGTAGGTTATGTTTTGTTCGTTTTGTTTTGTCTTTGGTTTGGTTTATTTCGTTTCGTTTTGTTTTGTTTTTCTGTTTTGCTCGAGGACTAGCAAAAGCTAAGTGTGGGGGAATTTGATAGGAGCATATTCATGCGACTTAAATGGCTTGTTCTCGTGTGTTTACGTTATGTTTCTCTAGTTATTTTAGTTCTTTATGCTTCTTTTGTGTGTTTTCAGGTTCTAAGGGCTTAGGGAGCAAGAAAGTGCATTTTGAGGCTATTTGGAGCATTTTTGGGCATGGATTGGATAGCTTATCCATGGAGCCAAGAGGATGGACGAAATTGAAGGCCATTTATGCACTTTAGGACATACAACAAAGGGCCTAGCCCAATCTCTCTTATTCTCTCCCTTATAGCCATGCAAAGAACCATCCATTCCATCAAAAACAATCCATCAATTCACATGCAAAAACCACCATTAACACACATGCACCCAAACAAAGCCAACCTAGCTAACCCTACATGCATTTTTTATTCACTCTTCATCATTGCATACATCACCAAACACTTCCTTGTTGCCGTGCCTTTCCCTTCCATTTTCTGCACCTTTCCTCCTTGCAATTCCACATGCTTTCATCATCATAACCCACCTACAATCCACCTAATTCACAAAGCTTTTCCCAACAAACAATTTCACCAAACACATGCACCAAAACCTTCAATGCCGTGGGTTCCCTTGCCTTTCCAGCATTCCCCTTGTGCAATTCCAGCTTTCCACCCACTTTCCTAGCTATTTTTCACATGCATTGCAGCCACATTCTCACCCACTCTCTCCCTATATAAACCACACACACTTCATTCATTTGTCATTCATTCACTCCCCATTCAATTCACATCTCATTTTCATACACAATACACCACATTCACTCTCCACCATTCTTGCCGTGCATATCCCTTCATTTTCTGCATATTTTCTTTTCATTCCAACAACTCCAACCACTCCTCATCCCCCCCAAAACTCACCTTAGACCTTGTGCTACAACAACGAGGAAGAGAAGAGTGCCTAAACGTTTATACAATTCAAGTTTGAGTTGTTGGAATGTTTAGGTGTTTCTTTGATTTCAATGTTTAAATTCAATTTTCTTTGTTTTGTAATGGAAGAGAAGAGTGCCTAAACGTTCATACAATTCAAGTTTGAGTTGTTGGAATGTTTAGGTGTTTCTTTGATTTCAAAGTTATGAGGAACTAAACCCCCCTTTAGCTAGGGGTGATTCAAAATACATGTTTATGCTTGCAATATGAATTGATTACTTTTGGTTGGAATTTCATAAATTGTGGATTCAATTTGTTTAACCATTTGAATGAATATGACGCTAGAATATAAGTGAGTTTCACCTAATAGTTACGAACTTATATTCACAAGTAGTGGAGGTTGCTTATAAACAATCGCGTTAAACGAATTCTTGGCATAAGTTTCATGCGTATTCCATAGTAACGAATGCCTCGTCAACACTTATAATTTTCATTGAACTTAATGATCTTTGTTGAACGTCTCTATCATGCGTATTCCATAGTTAGGGACTTTGATTAAGAATAACTTGGTTGTAATGCGTATTCCATTCAATCCAACGAATCTAGGGAAATCTGAAAGTTAATTTAAGCGGACCTAATTAACTTGGAGCATTGAGTTTCATAATTTATCGAAAGACCAACCGAAAATCAATCTTGTATGCAAGTGTAACATGTGTGGAGAAAAACCCCTTAGCTATTCCATCATCCATATTTTCATCACATTCATCTTTACTATATGTTTTAAATTATAATCTGTCCGTTTAGTTTAATCTCGTCCAACCACAATCCCCCCCTATTTTGTTAAGTGTTAATCATTTGATTTGTCTTATTTTATGTTTTTAAGTATTTGGAGTCTTTTGAACTTGTTTTGAGTCTTTTAGTTTGTCTTAGTGTTTTAAAAGTTAGTTTTATTTATTTGAGTCAAGTGTTTAGCATCCCTAGTTAATCCCCGGTTAGAACGATCCCTACTTACATCATTACTACAATTGTCACAAATAGGGTTTAGTTTGTGTGCGTATAAATATCGCATCAATAAGGCAGCCTCCACTTATCGCGAAGAAACCCTAGGGCATGACGCCTATAACTCAAGTAGCTAGTAGGTATAGATGCAAGCAATTGTTCGCCCTTTGCAACAGCCCCTGGTGCCTACCACCTTCACTTGGACGTGCGCTGCCCAGGCCAAAACAACCTAAGCCACGCCAACCGCGATGCAAGCTGCAACTTAGCGTGAGCCCAATACGTCTCCAACTCGAGGCTGGGCAGGACAAACTAAGGTGGCTTAGTGCCCATGCACCCGACTTACTTCTGCAGCTCTCAGAACGGTCCAGCATATTCGAAACCAGTTCAACCAGCCCAGATCCAGATTTCGAGGCTAACGGTTGAACTAAGGGAATTTTCACCCTACCTTACTGCAGATTTGACCCATCCTAGCTCAAGCTTTGCACCCGGAGTCCATTAGACTTCCACTACTCAAGCAGACGTTTACTGTCCCAGCTCTTCCACTCCAAAGGGCGAACAACACCTATCCCGACAGGTTGCCGAACTGACAAGCTCCCTCACGCAACAGACTGCCTTGGTGAGACAACTCCTGTAGCGTAACAAGATGCATCGTGCCTCATATGAGGTGTCACTAAGTAGGATAAGGAATGGCGATGATGTTTTTCCCTAGTAATGTCTCGATAAACAACCACTCGACCAGTCACGAACCGAATGTTCTGGCAGTCCACACTCCTGCCTAGGCCCCCGAGATAGCGTATACTCTCGTCTTAGCTTGCAGAGAAGCGTGCACTCTCGGTTAGGCCCCCGGACGAGCATACATTATTGTTAGGGCCACACTCCGATAATCAACATAGACAACTTACTAAGCGAAGCATTCATTCACGGCTAGGCTCACAAGGAGCATCATCCACCTCTTATCAGAGTAAACAGCACGACGGATATGGTGAAGTAATCGCTCAATTCGACTTAAGTTTAACCGGCAATCTACGAGTAATCCGCTCACATGCTAGGAACATACCCCATACATCGTAGCCGTGAAATAGATGACACGAGCATAGGGAAGAGTAGCCAAGACCTGCAGGTTATGACCGGGGGCAGCAGAAAGCCCTACTGCCCCAATAGTGGCAAATTCAGGAAGAAGTAGAAAGGCTCTTGACTGTGTTACCGTTAATCTCGAAGGTATATTTTCTTAACTAACTTATTTAATTTCCATTCATTTAAATTGTTTTGTATGTAGTTTATAATTGTTGTGAGTTTATGTATTTGTATGCAAACATTTTTGTATAGATGTACAAAAAATGGTTTGCAATGTTCATATGAGCTTAGTTTCTTGTTTGAGAATAAGTTAGATTTTGTGAATGGATGCGAAAGCATGACTGCGGTCTAATTAATTCTTGAATTGTCCCAAAATTTTGGACATTTTGAGAATGCACAGTTACGTGTTGTATTTTGCAATTCACGCATTAGAGTTTAATCTTGGGAAATTTGGTAGCATCTCATTGCATTCTTCGAGTGCATCGTAGTTTTTTGTATCTACATCATGCACTAATAAACTGTAGGGAGATGCTGTCAAAATTTTCCCACGATCGAACTCTAATGTGTTAGAACCGTAAATTACAACATGTAACTGTGCATTCTAGAATGAGATATGACCCATACTGGAGGCATAAGGTGGCATGTCATAATTAAAGTTGTTGTAACCCTTGTAAATTTTTTTATGTTTGCAGATGATATGGAAAAACAGTGGATACATAATCTTAACAGATGTGATGATGATTATTTGGATGGAATAAATCAGTTCATTGATTTTGCAATTGCAAACAATCGAGGTTCAACTCAAATTCGATGTCCTTGTAGAAAGTGTAACAACTCAACGATTGAATATTTTGAAACTGTTCGATATCATTTAGTCAAAAATAGGATGATGGAGACCTATACTGCATGGAATCATCATAGAGAACAAATACAACATGCATCATCCTTTGAGCAGTTAAGATAGTTGAATATGTTGTGGACCCAAATGAACAAATTATGGACATTATCAATAATGTTTTTCGAAACACTAGTTCGAATACGAATGAGGAAGTCGAAGATGACGTCCATCTCACCATGGACAGTGAAGCATTTGAAAAATATGAAAAACTATTGCAAAGTAACAAGAAAGAATTATACCCCAGTTGCGAAGGATTTTCGGTGCTCATGGCCATTGTTGAGTTGATGCATGGAAAAATAAAGTTTCATTTGTAGAACAGTGTTTTGATTACTTTTTGGGGGTTTCAATAGGATGCTTCCAAAAGACAATTGCCTGCCTAAACATCATAAAAGTGCAAAGAAGGTGCTGAATGGTCTTGGTGTTGGAAATGTGCCCTAAAGCTAATCATATAATAATACTTTACGGACATTTCACATGTTAAACTAATCTAGTTTAATATAAAGGGCAAAGATTATTGTTTAGAGCTGTCTCAATAAATGTTATATGCTTAAATGATAAGTCCAAGGAATAGGTAATTGGGAGAATGTGATCTAAAGAATTTAGATTCATGAGACCATTCTATTTCGTATACATATCCTAAACGTTCCTGATCCTAGGATTACCAATTGGGCATTGACAGTCCGTTCAGATTAGTATGTGCTATGTCTTCTCTTAGGGAGAGTGACTAGTCTCGAGTTATTGGTGTGACTGACACCAAGACAAGCATGTAAGTGCTCAGTAGAGAATGAGTCCACTGAACACGATCAATAAGGTGTTCTCATACTCATATCACATGAGAACTCATAGTTGGAATAATGCAAAGTAGTCTTTTGACCTGAGGCATCATATTTATCTTGTGGTTAGGTCCTTGATCTTTCACTATTTCAAGGTCACTCTGACAAAGGGTGTCCATGGCATAGTTGGGGTTAAGCCACTTAGTCATCAAGGCAAGTGAATGCATAACAAGGGATCTCTAACCTTCAAACTATTTGAGGGAGAATACTCTATGATATGATTAAGAATCTCTGGCTAGAGTATGAATGAGATTTAGGAAGTTGTTCCAAATTACATTCAAGGTAATCATATAAGTAAAAGAATCACTTTGGATAGTAGACGTGAATAAACTATCAAACCAAACAATGTGGTCAAGAATATTGTATTAGAGAAAGACTGTATTGCATTGTAATCCTAAACTGAATAGGTTTTCCACCTCTTTTGATTAGCTTGGGTAGCCATGATATACTGCTAGGTGTCACTCATGGTTTGTAAAGCCCTAAAGGTGTATAATCACTAAAGGGAGAATTGACAGTATGTTTCAATTCACAATCGATTTGAAGAGTTCTAATCGCCCATTGCCTCGCTAAAAGGAACCTAATGGATCATACACCGTGTAAGGTAGAGATTGAAGAAACAACGGAGATGAGTAAGGATAATTAAATGGTTTAATTATTTATGGCTAGGATTAATTAATATGTTAATTAATCAAATGAATAAGTTCGTATTAGACCTCGGGTGGGCCTCAAGGTCCAATGGGATTTGAATGTCAAGTCCAATAACTCAAGTTGTATGACAACTTGAAAACACAAGGGGTTTGAAGGCCCAATAAACCCATCAAGGTCGGCCATAAGAGTGAGGGGTAGTGAACTTGGCTTAATTGCAAGTTTGCCACTCAAATGTGAGGTGATATAAATGCATCTTTATAGCCATTTCATCATAAGGGTTTTTCTTTAAGGAAATTAGAGAGAACACAAGCTCTCGTTTTCTCTCTAAGAGGCCAGCCACCCTAGAGGAAAATAGCTAGCAATCTTTCTTCCTCTAAATCAGTCATATCTTCCTCAATGCTCTCCTTGGTGTGGAGACTTAGAGGTTCCCTATTTTGGGAACTTGAAGAATCCATTCCTTCATCCATCAAAGAAGTCATAGAGCTAAGAAGCAAAGTTCCTCCATCCACATCCATGGAGTCAAGGAGTAAAGAGACTAGGAAAGAAAGCCCTCACATGGGTGAATATCTTTTGCTAAGCAAAGAGGTGCCTCAAAGGTATAAAAGTTTCTCAACTCCTTTATTTAAGATTTAAGTTGAGTCCTGGTTCACCACAACTACTAGGCCTTGAATATAATGGGTACAATTTTTTTTTTGAGTGCATACAAGCATGACTCCGCCTTTTAATTGTTAATTGCATGCATAGATGTTGTTCAAATGAACTAATTTTCACAAATATATCCTTCACTTGGATTAGGATATGAAAAAAATTCACGCATGTAAAAATAATTGCATTTTGTTCTACAAAAAGAATAAAGCGTTGGATAAATGCCCTGTATGTAATAAGTTGCGATTTATAATGACCTCTCAGAATAGAACAATGAAGATTCCACAAAAAGTTATGCATTATCTCCCATTAAAGCCCAAGCTGCAACAATTGTATATGTCGATGCATACTGCAATCAACATGAGGTGGCTTAAGGACAAACGAGTGGATGTTGATGTTATGAGACATCCTGCAGATGGAGAGGCATGGAAAGAGTTTGATCGGTTGTACCTCAATTTTGCACGTGAGCCTCGAAAAGTTAGATTGGGACTTGCGACAAATGAGTTTAATTCGTTTGAGGTTCTAAATCAAAACCACAACACTTGGCCAATTGTCGCAATTTCGTATAATTTGCCGCCTTGGAAGTGCATGGTAAAAGAATATATGATGATGACATTGTTGATAACTGAAGATCCCAACACGTCTATTGATGTTTATTTAAACCGTTGGTCGATGAACTAAAAGAATTATAGAAAAATAGTGTTCCGATGTAAGATAAATCTACCGGGAAGATGTTCACTTTGCGAGCAGCAGTGAAGTGGACTTTGAACTATTTTCCCACGTACACTTTGATGTCTGGGCAGAGCACTAAGGGTTATTATGCATGCCCATTTTGCAAAGAGAACATAACGTCTGGTTGGCATGTGGGAAAAGTTTGTTACCTAGGGCATCTTAGAGGGTTGTCGTGGGACCACAAGTGGCGTCAGAACAAGACAGCCTTCTTCAACGACATAGAGATTCGGCCAAAACCTAGAAAATGGTCCAGAGATGAAATTTTGGCTCAGATGAATCATTTGGATTTTACTCAGTTGGGCAAATTTGTAAATAGAACACGACCAGACACACATTTGAACTAGACACACAATAAGAGGTTGTTCGAGCTCCTGTATTGGTCTAAATTAAAATTGAGACACAACATCGATGTAATGCATGTTGAAAAAAATGTGTTTGATGCACTAGTTGGAACTATACTAGACATCGAGGGAAAAACAAAAGACACAATAAAAGTTCAGATCGATTTGGAAAAAATGGGTATTAGGCCAAGTTTATGGATGACAAGGGATATAGACATTGCTAGAAAAAAGCTTGCATCATTTTCGGTGAAACCGGATAAGAGGAAAGAGTTTTTGCAGTTTCTATCTTCTATACAGTTTTCGGATGGGTATGCTTCAAACATTGGCCGTTACGCAAATGTGGATGGACGTAAATTTTCAGGCCTCAAGAGTCATGATTTTCATGTGATACTTCAACGCCTTCTCCCAATGGGAATTTGACACCTCTTGCCTGAAGATGTGGTGAAGTCGATTATGTTGTTGGCGATATATTTTTCTTAATTAACTGCAATATCTTTGCGCAAGTCCGATGTTGAAGTGCTATGCATGTTTGAACAAATATTTCCTCCAGCTTTCTTCACAAGCATGATCCACGTCATGATTCACTTGCCGGAGGAAGCACTTATAGCCGTACCCATCAACTATCGATGGATGTATCCATTAGAAAGGTATTTAATCGCCATAAATACTTTAGTTCGTGATGTATGTACGATTTGACTAATTTTACAGTATATTTTGTTTCTTGATGCAAACTACTGGATAAATTAAAAAAGAGTGTACGAAACAGGGCAAAGCCCAAAGGAGCAATCTTGGAGGTATGGGTCGCATTTGAGTCACTTACATTTTTTGCAATATACCTACAAGACGTTGAGACTACATTCAATCGACAACAACACAATAATGACAGTGGTGTGAGAAGTGAAAAACTTTCTGTTTTTACCCAAATTGCACAACTATTTGGCAAACCAATCAGAAGGGAGTTGTTTACCAAAATGGACATAGAGGTAGCATATTGGTTTGTACTTAACAATTGTGACAAGACAATTACCTACCTAGATAAGCATGAAGAGTTGATGAAGCGGGAACATCCTTCACATTTATATGCCAAGAAGAACCGTGAATTGTTTCCTCGTTGGTTTCGTGACAATGTAAGTTGTTTGTATTTTGGGTTATTTTCATAATTGTAAATGGTAAACTAACACGTCAACTTTTCATCATTAATTTAGGTGAAGAAATTGAAGGACATGAATTCGCTCGCTTACATGAAGAATTGTACAACTTGGCTATTGGGCCCCTAAGTGCAGAATTGTACTCCGGTTGTCATGTAAACGTCACCAAGTTTTTGGCAGCTGATCGAGATGACAAGCTATGTAAACAAAATAGTAGGGTACATGTCATGTGCGGGCAACATTGCAAACATTGATTTCTATGGAAAACTTACAAGTGTTGTACAATTTCTTTACAAAGACCGCTATCAAGTTATCCTGCTTAAGAGTTGCTGGTTTGATACAAACCCACGTAAGGTTGGAGGTGTTAAGCGAGACGATGGTTTGTTATCGGTCAACATTAACAGATGTTGGTATAACGACGACCCTACATTTTGGCAACGTTGGCCAAAACTGTTTTCTATATTGATGACCTTATGGGTGGGAAGGGATGAAAAGTAGTTCAGAAGATGGAGCACACAGGGCTGTAACGATGACGATTATGGTGACGTTGTTGACACTAGAAGCTTTAACAGAACTTGATGCAGATACACTGTGAGATATAACTATTGTAAAAGAACCGTATCAGGTAGCCGGAGGTCCTAAAATCGAAATACCGATCAACTCCATTATGATTAATCTCAGGGATCTACCGTGATACAATGCACCCGAGCACGCAAACGACGATGCTGACAAGGAATGTGAGTCTGAATCTAATGAAAGTGATGATATTTATTCTAGTTCAGACGAGGATTAATGAAAACTTGTGATGTACATGTAATGATATTTATTGAATGGTATTTATTTCGTATACAAACAAAAGTTTCCATTAAAATTTGTAAAACATTAATTAAACAAAAAGTTTTTTTTATTTATTTAAACAAAAAATAAAATAAATTTATATATATGCGCGATGATGTTTTGGAAATGTTTGTCACACAAATATTTAAAAATTCATTTTTTATTTAAAAACTAGACGCCAACGAAAATTAGAACATCCTCGTCGTGTAAACATATAAAAATTTAATTTTTTTGGTGAAAATTGGGCACATTTTTATTTGGGCGCATTTTTATTTTGGTGAAGCTCACTGACTCTATTTCTCTCATTCTCTGCGAAGCTCACTCTTCTCTCTCTCTCTCTCTCTCTCTCTCTTTCTCAATTCTCACACTCCTATCTCTCTTTCTCGATTCTCTCCATCTCTTGCTCTCATCACTCACTATCTCAATCTCTCCCTCTCTCCCTCTCTCTATCTCTCTATCACTCTCTGTCCTCCGCACTTGACATCGGCTGCCGCGCTCCAACGCCACACCATCTCACCACCGCCGCAACATTACTAGGTAAGCACCCAATATCCCTTATTTCACTCTCCCTTAATTCAATTAATTATTAGTGCAATTTTTCATTTTTTCTGTTGGATTGTTTTAATTAGAACAACTAGAGATTCAGGGTTCGAATTGGGAATCCTGGGTTAGGGTTTTTGAATTGAGAATATTGGGTTATGGTTTTCGAATTGGGAATCCGGGGTTTGTATTTATTTATTTATTTATTTTTCATTTTTTTGGTTATAAACAAAACTTGGTATCGAATTGGGAATCAAATAGGGCTTTCGAATTGGGATTAGCAACTAGGAAGGAGGGGCAGATCCAGAGGAGAAAAGCACACTAAGGAGTTTATGGGAAATTGGTAAGGGTTTTGAATTGGGTTCTGATCAAATAACGGTTTTGAATTGGGGTTAATTATCTGTATACTAAATTATTTGGGTTTCTGGGATTATTAATTTCTTTCTTCATATTAAATTGCAGTTTTTGATTTGTGCAAATATGATTTCAATATATTTTTACAACTACCTTCTTTTTATTTGGTTGCTGAGTGATCCAAGCACACAAATTGAGAGCATTACTGATATATATAGGGTTTTCTTTGAAACTTTGAAACTTGAGAGTGGGTTAGAAGTTTTAAAATGTGTTAACGGAAGAAAGAATGTTCTACAACTTGAGTTTTTGATATTTCAGGATCTTGCTCAATTGCCAGCACCATTTGGTATTTGGAATCTTATACTAAACACAAATATTTCAGGTTCCGGTAGCAAAGTTTAGTAGCCTTGTGTTAATCAATAGAGTTTACATTGTTTGCAGTTTACTTAACTGTCTTTGGCTGATAGATTAACTTCGCTTCCCTTAACAGTCGCATGTATGTCTCATACTAAAATCTAAGAGAGAATTTAAATTTTAATGCTTAATGAGCAAACGTTTATGGATTGAATGAGCTAGTAGGAAGTCCTAAACGGTTGTACATATGAGAAGGTGTTGGAAGAAATTGTTGAAGGTAGTTCATCAATCTTACAATTTCTGCACTTATCAGTTCATCTATGCATTTTCTTTATGGTGATCAGCTTTAACAATATATATACTGCGAGGAGAAATATGATGCAGGTAAGGCCCTCTATTTCACAAACTATGAATTCCATAATTCAGATAATTATTTCTTACATGCACTGAAAACACAGAGAGTAATTAATATGTTTAACTGGTAGTCAATGCAAGAGAGCTTTTTAAGCAGTTTGGATGCTCGGAAAGCCTTTATTAAAATGTATCGTTAAAGATTCTTGGAATAGGTAGTAAAGGATAAAGGGTTTGCCTGATAACTGTTTTGTTTTTAATTAGAAAAATAAAGGGGAAAAGAAAGAGACAAAGGAAACTGAGTAAGCCAGATGATAGTTGTGATGGTGAAACAATTAGAGAAGATAATTTCAACGCTATTTTTCGTTTGGGAATGAGTACTATATATGTTTGTGTGTGTGTGTGTGTATATACGTGGATAGATAATATTGCTTTGAATTGATTTATATGCTATTTTGCTATTTGTTTCCCTACACCAACCAACCATTTACCTTCACACCCTGTCCCTCCATATATGTTATTGTCTTGAATGTTTTGCCATAGCTGTATATTCAAATAAGTTCACTAGATTTGGTGTTTTAGTTTGATTTTGGATCTTTTTCCCAAAAACAGATAAACTTAATTTATCTGTGTGTGTGTGTGTGTGTGTGTGTGTGTGTATCAAGGAAAATGTTATATATATTTGACTATTCTTTGTCTATTACTGATCTATTGGCAGATCAGCTACTTAGGATTCATTGCTTATGTTTTTTTTATAAACATTTTATAGTTTTTATATGCAAAACATAAACAAAAACATGTTGGTGTTGGTGGATTATGTATATTATGTGCCATGTAATATATTATAATAAATTGACTAAAAGTAGTGGAATGTAACTTTTTTATTTATTGTTTTTGTAGATGTCGAACATAATTTCAAACCACCGGGCAGATAATAGGGTCCGTCAGACACCTTCTCCAATAGCTAATCCTACTGCCACTATCCCACCTGATATGGGCACGACGAGTTTGTCTCCGGTTACGCCTTTCGATCCAACAGTGTCTCCGGCTCCTACATCTTCGACTTCTTCTGTGACGCATCCTCTACTCAGCGCTCGACAGACTCATCGACGGCCCCAGAGTTCTAAGGAGGCTGAGCAGTCTAGTAAGGCTTCCTTTGTCCATGGAGAAGGGTCCTATACAGGTAATGCATCTTTCTCATAGTATTTTCAATTTAACAATTTGGAATTTAGATTATAATTGTTTTAAAGTCCCTAATTGGTATAAAGTCTTTGAATTGTTGAGTGGATGTGTTATTTTTGTTGTTATATTGTCTACAGGTTTTAGGAAATGTTATAGTTTTAGGGGAGGTTCTACCGAATTTTCGGTAGAAAATAGAATTTGTCCTATGCAGACTTATGAAGACTTCATAGACCACTCGCACCACGACTAAGAAGATCACCATTATGTGGGATCTTTGACATCATGTGGTTGCAACAAAAGAGTAGCACAGTGTGTTGGCCAGCGACATTGGCTTAGTTATCATGAATAATTGCCCCTTCATGTGGGAGTCATGGAAAGTTATCCCACCTAAAGTCAAGGAAGCCGTTCTTCATGAATTATCTATAAGTATTTTCAACCTCAAATACTAAATTTTTATTAAGTATGCAAGTATTATAAATTTTAACTACTATTCATTTGTTGAGTTTTGCAGCATCACTATAAGGTCGTGAACCTCGATGCCAATCAAAACTAGTACATCAACGAGTTTGCACTAGTAGGTTCACTCAGTGGAAGAACAACCTCCACAAGCATTATGAGAAATATGGCGGTCCAGAGGTCGCTTTAGCAGTTGGGTGCCCTAAAGAGTTGGTGGACCGCTGGGATAAATGGGAGTAGCTCTGTGGCCATTTTCAAGATGAGAAATACCTAGTAAGTATAATATATATTTCAATATTATTTAATCAAAATTTTATATTTTTTAATAAAATTTTGATTTTTTTCATTAATTTGTTATAAATATCTAAACTAATACGTTTTTTTTTTAATTCAACAGAAAAAAGTGGAGGCAAACTCGATCAATCGATCGAAGAAGAAACTTCTTCACCGCTCTGGCTCACGATACTTCTCTTATAGGTTGGAGGACCAACGTAAGGTAACCATATATTTATTTTAAGTTTTGATTCTTTTTACTCTCTATTACACAATTGGTAATCTATATGTTAATTTTTTTTTTATTCAGGGGGTCAAAGTTTCTTGGGATTGACATGTTCAATGAAGTATACGTTCAGCCTGGGGATAAGCTGACAGAGCAACTTCATGTAAGTTATTCCAATTAGTATTAATATTAATTACATGTATATTAAAATTAATTTGTTTGTTTTCATTTTTCTAGCCCTCCACAGTGGATAAGGGCCAGACCATTCTGGAGGAAGTGGCTTCCTAGCTTCCCCTAGAGACCCCACCGATCGAGGAGGTGTTTCCTCCTAAGGATTTGGGTTTTCAGATCATGACAGACACACTCGATCAAACCCTCGGTCATAGGCAAGGGAATGTTCACCGGGGGCTTGGGAAAGCCCGCCTTCGGGACTCGTCTACCTCCTTCTCCAAGCAAGAACATAAGAGGTCGAATTGCTAACATCTGAAGTGGCAAACCTAAAGGAGCAGATTACCGCCCATAAGTTTCACCTTGCGGCCTAAAGCAATTTGATGAACCAAATTCGTCTTACCCTTCAAATCTCTAGCATTCGGTTCCTCGACTTTGAACCAACTCCAACAATGACCTCCCAGCCCCCCGCTATAGCAGCTATGACCACCTAGCCCCCCTACCACAATAGCTACCACCTCTCAACCCCCCAATGCAGCACTAACACCACCAGAAGGCGATTATGACGTGAATAACTACATATTGTAGTTTTTTTTTAATTATTTTCAAATTTTAAAATATTTCTTTCCATTGTATGTACACTTTCAATAATTTTTTAATTCAATATTCTTCTTTACATTTTATGTTTTTAATTTCATTAAAGTAACTTCTACATAAAACAATATTATCAACATTTAAAAGGAAAAATAAATAAATAAAAATCATTTAAATAAATTAATTTTAAAATCTTACTTCAACAACTTATATGTCCGTCTCGCAAGGGTAACCGCGTCAAACCCCAGTTTCGTCACTCGGAGTATCACGCACAATGAACACTCATTCGTCGCTCTTTGTTTTGCGCAGTGCAACATTCATTTCGTGCAATGAAGAACTTTCCTCCGTCGCACAATGTCTGACGTCACGAGCTTTGCACAACAAAATTTGCGCGGCGTCCTCTTCGCCGCCCAATATTTCTCGCAACTGTATTTGCCTTTGCGTGACAGCTGCCACTTTGTCACCTAAGCAGTTATGCTGAGTAGTGAATCAATATTATACTATATATTTTACACTATTCTTATAAATTATTGGTTATTTTGGTTGAATTTTGATATTTTGTTCTATATTTCAATTATAGGACATCTGAATCTACTTTAGGCCTAAAGTGATCAAACAAAGGAATTTTGGAGTAATTCCAATTGAAGTATATTTGTGAGTCATTCAAGATGAATGTGCCAAAATTCCAGAATTTAATTCCAAGCTGTTTGATTGTGGCGAAGAAAAGAAGTCCCAGTGCGCAGCTTTTCCAGATTTACGTTTCTAGATCTTTTGGGCATTTTAGAGGTCATGATGGCATATTTTGAGGAAAGTTCATTATGAGGATTTTTTGATGACGTCTTCAGCTTTCATAAAAGACTTTTTGGGACTAAATCAGAGTTGATTTGGTTGGTTAAAAGTCTGATTTTCTCTACAGTCTGAATTTCAGTTTAAATAGGAAACCTTTTATTAGCTATTTCATTATTTTATTTTGTTTCCTAGTTTGTAGAAGACCTTTTCTAGGAATGATTTTATTTTGTATTTGTATAAATAAGGCTATTTAGCCATTAGGGTTTCTCTACGAGCTACTTTGGAGAACTCGGCTTAGAGAGCTTTTAAAGATTCAACTTTATTTTACAAGGCGTTTTCTATCCATTCTTATAATAATATTTTGTTTTCTTTAATAAATTCATTTTTCTAGGGCGAGGCCATGAGCCTTAGCACAAATATGTTGTTTCTTATCCATTTTCTTATGAAATTATGCATTCATACTTTGAATTATTAATCATTGTGTTTAAACTATCTATATGTCTTGATGACTGGTCACCATTAGGATGTTTAAACAACTAATTGGATGCAATTCGGTCAGAATATCACTAGAGGATTGAGTATGGCTTCTTGTGATTAATAGTTGTTAGTTCACTTAAGGCGAATATCACTCTCTTAAGGGTTGCATAGTTTTTCAAAAGGTTTTCACAAAGCTAAATGAGTCTCGCATGTTTACATTTGATCTAAATTGCATGGTAGATATACATTCTTTCTTGAATTTCACGAGGAGAATACGCATAAGGAAAACCAAACCTTCAAAGTTGCATGTGTAATTCATAAGTAATTGGTACTACATAGAATTGTTAATGGCGACGGCTAACCTCAGGGCTTTTTACATTTGGTTTTCCAAAACTATTTTATTTTCTCTTTGTTACCAAGTTTTCATTAAAATCAATTTCAATTATTTTATGTCTTTTTGTTTTAATTCACAATTCCAAAAAATTTTCAAAACTTGTTTTCAGTGATTAACTAAGGCTTAGTTTAAATACAAGTTATTCATATCAATCCTTGTGGAGAGTGACCTTGCTTTGTGTCATTTATAAAACAACTACCTTATTCTCCTGCAAGTATTTTTAAGTGTTTTTATCCTTATTTTCGCGCATGGTAACAATCCTACTTTTGCAAGGTCGTTCTTCACACGGATTGATATGAATAACTTGTATTTAAACTACCTTAGTTAATCATTTAAAACAAGTTTTGAAAAAGTTTTGGAATTGTGAATTAAAATAAAAGGACATAAAATAATTGAAATTGATTTTAATGAAAACTTGGCAACAAGGAGAAAAATAAAAGAGTTTTGAAAACCAAAGTTAAAAATCCTTAGGGTTTAGCCGTCATCAATAGCAATTCTATGTAGTACCAATTACTTATGAATTACACATGCAACTTTAAATGTTAGGTTTTTCATATGCGTATTCTCCTCGTGATATTCAAGAAAGAATGTATATCTAACATGCAAAGTGCTCTACTGATTCAACTGATGAGCACTGCAGACTATAGGTGAGTTCACAACTCTTGAATGCCTCAAAATATTTTGTGCGACCATTGAGGCCATTTACGAGCCTACTTTCCTTCAACGCCCAACTCTAGCCGACCTTCAGAGGGTCCTCCGCAAGGGACAACAACGAGGATTTCCAGGCAGGTTTGGTAGTCTAGATTACATGCACTAGAATGGAAGAATTGTCCAACAGCTTGGGCACGTTAATTCAAGGTTAACACAAGAAGCCAACAATTATTCTGGAAGTCGTGGGTTTGTATGATACTTAGGGTGTTTTCGTTGTACTACGCTTTCTTGTAGCGAAATTATGTGCTTTAAGTCAATCTATTCAATTTGTATGATTAATAAAATTGGTGGAGCTTATGAAAAAAGTAATCATGAAATACAAAACAAGGCCAAAATTATAAATAATAGTCCATAACATAAACTAAAAACTTGAACAATAATTGAAAACATAAATGATAGTCATATAAATTAAAACCATTCGCTTTGTCCTGGTGATGGGATTGGAAAGTAATCGGCGGGGTTGAACCCGACTCTTGTACATTATGAGTCGTCAGAATTGCATCTTGCATATCACGGTAATACTTCTTCTTTCTTGGAGTATATTGGCTGAGGTCCTTGGACAGAATGGAGTCCTCATAACTTTTTTGTCCAACGACATTTGCTCCTGAAGGCTAAAGGAGGTCCATTTTTCTTCTCCTCTCTGCCTGATAATTATGCCCATGTTGAACCAATTGCTCCATACATGTAGAATATGGTGAATTTTGGGCATCTCATGTATTCCTCCTTCGCCATGTATCCTTTTCTTGGTCTCGTCCCCTCGGCCTTCCGGAAGAATTAGGGGTGTCATTTACATCATCTCCCAATTTAGTGCTCTCATAGGTAGGTTGAGATGATCTTTCTCCATGCACACCATGTAGCTCTCCCCATGTCAGGGAGTCCTTCAAGATGTTCCTAGCATGATGCAACTTAAATAATCTTTTTTTTGTATTAACATTCTGAAATATGGTCAATGCATGGTCATCCTACACATAAATAAACACAAGTAGTTTTTTTTTTTTTTTTTTTTTTTGAACAAACGATATTATCTACAGGAAGGGGCTAATAAACACAAGTAGTTGATAAACAAAAAATCCAACAAATTAATATATGAAGGTAAAGCCTCACCCTACTACACACGATTCTAAAATACTTCTAGAGGTTGATTGTTGCTCGAACACCATCGTCAGAAACCAACCCCCCAAGCCTCACATAAAGCTTCATCTTTCTTTTTCTTTTTCTTTTTTTCCTTCCAATTTGGACCTCTTGCAGTTTATCCTAAAGACATCTTCAAAAAACAATTGAGGGAGAAAGAAGGATATGAAAATTATATGAGGAAGAAATTGATTTTGTGTAGATGAATGAACAAATGAATGAGTATATTATATATAAATATATATATAGTTTCGGATAATTTTTGAATTGGGTCCGTTTTAAAGTTTTCATTTTATTATTTTGTTCGTTAAATTTAAATTTCAGCAATTGGATTTTTTTATCATGGGTTTGAAAAAAACAAATATAGACGTTATTATCAAAATCAAAAGATTGAACAGAAAAAAGGAGTTTGATCTGAATCAATAGTCCAGAAATCGAAAGGCGAATCAATAGTCCAGAAATCGAAGGGCTCGGATTTTTTTTTTTTTTTGGTCAATCGAAAGGCTCGGTTTGAAACCAATATTACCGTTGGGCAGCTAGGTTCCCAGTAATGCAGAACGCAGTTATGGGCCACTATCCTACAACTTCCGCCAGTTTATTTTTTAAAAGGTAGGCCCCTCCACATTTGGGTAAGGCAAGTAGAAAGTCAAATTTGGGTTTTGCGTTTGGATCAAAACCCAAATTTTTTGGGTTTAGGTCTTTTACCATTGGGTGACTTTTTTGGGTAATATTTGGGTTTAGGTGTTTGGGTTGGAGTTGGTTAAAGGGGCAAATGAGAACTTCAAAATTTGCTGGGTGGGAAGGGGCAAATATTTATTATTTATTTTAATATTTCCTTGTCTTGCATCGCACTCTCCTATCACGTTCGGTTGCCACTTTTTCATCATTCCCATCTGCAGTTTTGTTTACATGTTTTGGGTGTACTGTGTGTATACCACCAATCACATCTCTCTCTCTCTCTCACTTTCATGTTGATATCTGCCTCTCTTTCAGCACCCTCCATCATAACACGCTCTCGAATTCCTCAGCACGCCTTCTTTTTCCTTTTCCGACCACAATAATTATTAATTAACACATGACCTAGCCAGCAAGCTACTTCAGCCAAAAAAAAGTTTCCCAACTCTCAAGAAAAAAAAATGGGTCTTGAAATATCAGAAGAAGATCGTTTCAGGCCAATTACTCCGATTCGAGTTGCCATTCCAATTCCACAAGCTTTAAAAAAGACAAAGAAGGAGGAGGAGGAGGGGGCAGTGGCAGAGGAGGAGCTTTTGCATTTGGAACATGAAGAAGAATGCCACACACCCAAGTCACCTGCTGCTCACGTGACCTTGAAGCAACTACCATCAGTGTGTCCACCAGCACCCAAGAAACCTCGCCAAGCTGCCAGAAGAAGTTTGAGGAGGTTATGGCCTTCAAAATCAAAATACTTTTTTAAGGTTCCAGACGATCTCGAATCGCTGTTTATGGTTATCACTGGTACTAATACTCCTGCGAAGAATATAAGGGCACGTTTGTTTGGCCTCTTTAAGTCTCACTGGACTGGATTGCCTTAGGTAGGAGTCCTAGCCCGTGTTTGGCGCAAACAAAGACTGCCTTTAATGAGACTAAGTTGGACTCGCACCGACTAAAAGCTTCACTAGCTGTTCTTAGATGGTCCCCTCGAAAACTGGCGGATTGCTAATCCCGTCTCTAGCGCCCACGTCGACTGCAAGCATGCATCCCCGATCCTCCTTCTTCCCGCGAACCCAGTTACCAAATCATGCCTTCCACCCTCTTCTCCAGTCACCAAATCTGAAACGGCTCTGCCCATTCCGTCCCGCGAACCCAACCCCCTCTTTGCTTCAGAGATGAATTCATTAAGTTAAGCTTCCAATAAGCTTAATCCACACCATACACAACACTTCAATTCGAAGATTAAACCTTATAAATCCCAAATATAGAAAATATCAAAATCTGCAATAAACCTAGAAATCTATTACCTTGGGTTGCTGTGCACTTCTCCAGAAATCTGTAGGCAAAAAAACGAAAGACCTCCAAAAATCCACAATGCTCTTCTCCAAAAACCCAGAAATCTTTTACCTTGATTTGGGATTTTTGTGAAAACGAGAGCTATCTCTGGTTAGAGGAACAAGAAGAAAGACTTGTTGGTCTTTGATCCAAATTAGGTGCAAAATGCACAGCTTCCTCCGTTGAAGAAGAAAACAGGGAGAAAAAATAGGGATGAGAGGGAGATGGTGTGCTGGAGAAAACGAGGGAGAATGGTGGAAAAATGGTGGATGTTTCCAAAAAAAACAAGGAAGAGAATCCAAAAAGAAAAAAATAAATTAAAAATAAAATAGATAAAATATTAATAGATATAAATATAATATTATAATTTATTAATTAGTCTGCTTCTTAGTCTGACACTACGCCAAACACTTCACTAAGCTAGTCTAGCTTAGTCTAGTCTAAGACAGACCAGCTTAGTTCTTGAAGCTAGTCCAATCTGAAATAGTCTGGTACAACAAACGCCCCCTAAGTGTTTGGAAAACTTAATAATAATATTATTATATTAAATTTATTAATTGAATGGAAATTAGAAGGGGAGCCTTTTAGTAGAAAAATATGTCTACTTAAATGAAGTGTTGCAACTTTTGACTCTTCATTAATAGTCACATGTTTTTCCAAATAGGTATCTCACATTCTATATATAGGGAAGCCCCCAATAATCATATAAGAACTTTTCATTGTTTACATAATCATACATAGATATAGTGCATTAAATATTAGAGAGTCTCATTGAGTCCATATGAGAAAGTTTTCAACACAATCGTGGTTCATGGAGCCTTGTGATTTGGAGTGCTATTATTACAAGAACGTGGTCGTTGTATATTGGGAGATATGCGCCAATCAACCATGAACACCGTAGTGGGGCGTAAACTTGTCTTAAGGGCAAAGTGTCCAACACTTGCTTTGACCGTATTTTCTAGGTTTTTCTAATCCATTATAAAATGTTCATTTAACATTGATTACTCACGTGCATGTATTATTTTGATATATAATTGCATGAATTATTTCTTAATTTTCTATGTAATTTAATATAGCAATTAGACTCTAATTTTTCAACAATCTTAAGACAAGTTTATTGGTTTATTTGCTATATGTTGGCGAGATAGAATTTTGTATGTTCTTCCTTGCGTCCAATATTGTTATGCATATTGATTAAAATAGTGCTGCCTATATATCATATATTAATTGACTATTCGAAGACATATATATTGTGAAGCGGTGCATTTGCTTGTCTAATGAATCATATTCTTACCATAGTATTGACTGATATTTCCGTTTTATATATGAATCATGATTCATGATTATGATATTAATCTTGGTGCATGGTGACAATTAATTATTTAGTTATCTCTTTGTTCGAAAAACCAATTTCAGATGTTATTATTTGGCAATTTTAATGTACCAAAGAATGCGCCACACAGATTTGAAGGAATGTATCTGGAACAATTGATTACAATTTTCATGTTAAACCTTTTGAGTGCAGATTGGTTTCTTGGAATAAAACAAAGTGGTAGAGCGGTTTGACAATTCAAACCGTTTGTCATCAGGCATATGTTTAATTATCTGAATATAAATCATAACGTTTGCCTAGATCGGCTACTGATTGGCGAAAGGATGTGGTAGGCTGCAAATTACATCCTTCCTACCAAGCCCAAAAAGGGAACGACCATGACTATTCAAATCCGAACAAATGCATGAAAGACTAAACAGATGCCATCTTTCCAAAAATGTTGAAAGGGCATGATGACTTATGGGTCTATTGTCAGACAGTAACTATATTGAGCTACAGAGATGTGGTTATGATTTGATCCTTTTCAGACTAACGAAAGAGATCAATGGTGTCTATGAATGGCATCAGTTTGCAGTTGGCAATCATGTCTTCATGCTAAAAATGTAAATGGTGTATCTTTTGCATTTAAAATGAAAAGATACGTTAATTGGTAAAACAACCAAACACATATGTTGGTTTACATGAATCGTACCATGAGTCATAACTAATTGAGAGGCTTTGCCATGTGTGTGTGATTTCATGTGAAGTTCGAGTTTAGTATTCGCAAGAAAATTTACTTCACACGAACAACTTGCATTTCTAATTGATATAATACATTCTCAAACCTAATCCGTTGGAATGAGTTGTATTCAAATGAAAGGGTATATAAGTTATAACCCTAAGAGAACTAGACACACGGCTCTTGGTGTAGTCAGAACTCATTATTACATTGTAACAAATGCATGTTAAACTCATTTTGCATGAGACAACTCTGGAAGATGACAATTAGACTGTGGGGGGCAAGGTCTTTTTGAAAAACTTAAAGCACTCTATAGATGAGTCTTTAACAATGAGAACTTTGAAAGTTGTCAAGACAGGGCCCTAACAGGTGAAGATAGATATGATATAGAAAGTCTATTTTCATTGGCTTTCTTCTTAAGTATGATGTATGATGAAAGAGTTATTAATAGCATTAAAGCAACCACAATGTGTGTGAATTGTAGGGGTGGCTTAGCTATTTTTGAGATATATGATATTTAAAAATAACGCAAAAGTAATTTGCTTCTAGAAAGAGATAACAATTACTAATAATTGAAGTTTTAAGGTATTGAAAGGTTGGAGATCTTTTAGCAAATACCTTAAATGTGGGGAAGTTAACCCAAATGTTAGCAAATTACTTAGTAAGTCCTAATATATGTTTGGAGGACTTAACGTTGGAAAACAACTACTCTCAAACGAAAGTTATTTCCATGCATGGATATAAAGTTTGCGATGGCCATATAATGAGTAGTCAACCTAATGGTACCAATTTTTAAAGGTTTGACTAGAGAATAAGTTGTATCATCGAGGGGAATGGGTTAAAAGCCTAAGTCTTAAGAATCGCCATAATGGCAACCCAACCTAGCTAACTAGAGATCCCAAGATCTAGGTTCAAAGGGACAACCGAATTGTGGATGATTCAATGGGAGCACTGCGGAGATAATCTCATACCCATGTCCTATGATGAAACAGTGTTATCTGCCGCGTATTTAGGATAAGCTTTGCTTTTAATGATTCCTATACTTGGAAATAACAAGAGAGGTATTGCATGATACTCTTAATGGGAAGTCACCTATCTTGAATGAGGAATGAGGTTGTTCCTGTGAGAATTTTTTGAAGGGCTTAGTTCTCTAAAAGCACTCATGAGAAACCAAGAATTGTTCATGGCCAAAATGAACACAATCGAGCAACCACGTGGAAGGGTATTGTGTGATTACTATTGTCTTGGTTTACACAAACAGTTGAGCAGTTCAAGACATCGCGTTCACTGATTAGCTAAGTAAATCCGATAGTAATTCACTACGGAAGGTTCAAAGCCAAAAGCCATTTATCCTGATGCAGTACTTTTCCTACTGAATTCTCTCTCTAGCATCTGCATTGTCATTTCCATAGTGTTGCGTCAATTTCCTTTCATGTGGGGGATTGTTGGAAAATTTAATAATAATATTATTATATTAAATTTATTAATTGAATGGAAATTAGAAGTAGAGCCTTTTAGTAGAAAGATATGTCTACTTAAATGAAGTGTTGCAACTTTTGACTCTTCATGAATAATCACATGTTTTCCAAAGAGGTATCTCAGTTTCTATAAATGGGGAAGCCCCCTATAATCATATAAGAACTTTTCATTGTTTACATAATCATACATAGATATAGTGCATTAAATATTAGAGAGTCTCATTGAATCCATATAAGAGATTTTTCAACACAATCGTGGTTCATGGAGCCTTGTGATTTGGAGTGCTATTATTATAAGGATGTGGTCGTTGTATCTTGGAACACATGCGCCGATCAACCATGAGCACTGTAGTGGGGCATAAACTTGTCTTAAGGACAAAGTGTCCAACACTTGCCTTGACCATATTTTTTAGGTTTTTCTAATCCATTATATCATGTTCATTTAATATTGATTACTCACGTGCACGCATTATTTTGATATATAATTGCATGAATTATTTCTTAATTTTCTGTGTGATTTAATATAGCAATTAGACTCTAATTTCCAACAATATAAGAACCGATCGTGATATGTATGCTCTAGTACGTAGTTATTGAAATTAATATTACATGATATGCGCTCTTCTTCGAAAGAGAAAATATTTCTTGTTTTTATTTATTTTTTGATGTTTCTGGTTGTAATTCTCCAACACATGATCTCTTCTCTTCTCTTCTCTTCATCCTTTTTCTTTGCAACCCAATTGTTATTACCAACAATATGACCTCTGTAAATGGCAAATGTTCATGTTTTATTTCAATTGCTACCGGCTACAATTTTCTAATTTTTGAATTTTATGATTGAAGACCATTCTCCCTTAATTCTTTGACTTCTACTTTCATACGATTTTGAGCAACTTTTCTTGTACAAATTAAGTCTGAGAAGCTAAAATTAGGTTTATTGGGAATTTTATAATATGCTTCTTTTATTTGTAGGAGGTAAATAGGGTTGTACATGAGCCGATTTGAACCGAATATTACCGTGCTTAAGTTTGGCTTATTTAATTTAATTTTTTTCCAAACTCGAGCTTGTTTGGCTTGATTTTCCACAAGCCGAGCTCAAATGAGCTTAAAACAAATGAACAAATGAACCTGATACCAAGTTCAAGCTGTTTTGAGTTATTTCTTATAGAAAGTTGGTTCGATTGTGTAAAACACTTTGCAATATTATGACTACAATATCAAACATTTAATATCGTGTTCCACGGTAATCATTAACCATGATATAATGTTCAGTAGAAGAAAAAAAAAAGGTCTGACGATATATATATTGTCTTGTAGACTATATCAATCGATTGATATAGTTAAGGTTCTAAAATGCGCTTGCCACTAGTCAAGCAACGGACATGGACTTGGACTAGGCATTTTTTTTTTTTTTTGTAACTTTAATTACATTTATTATAATTATATGACATGTAAATAAGGAAAATACCCAGAAATAGGACTCGCATTGAGGCTCGAGACCACCACCACTGGACTCGCATCGAGGGTGGGAACAAAGCCCAGTCATTATATTCTGGTGTTTTGTTGGATGAATTTTTTAGGATTTGTTCACTGTATGTACACGACATGCACATAATATGCTCACAAATATGAGCCAAGTTCCTTCATCAATGATCTATGGAATAAATGGGTTGTTTGTAAAATGAATTAATACTTAGAAGTTAAATTAGGATTTGTGTTTCATATTGGGGCCTATGGGTTGTGGAATAAATTTCAAGTTTTGACATACTACAAAACTGGGATGGAACAATTTTTGGTTCAAGTGTCCAATTGCAGAACTTTGTGAAATTTTTTCCATAATGTGCATGTGGTATGTATGGCTACATCTTAATTAAGAAGCAGGAATGTTCACTGCACGTATATTGTGCCCCGGATTTAGCGAATATGACCACAACCTAGTTCTCCTCAGTGAAAACAAAAAAAAAAAAAAAAAAAAAAAAGAAAGTGTAGAGGACGTTAAGGATCATGCATGTCCATGAAATAACAATTATGTTTTAATTGTATTCACTATACCACTAGGTTGCCATTAAAGTTTCTTATTAATGCAAAAAGCAGCTTGTTGCTTGATCTCCAATTCTATACATATGATGTGCATGTACTGTACATATGATGTGCATATAGTGTATATGGTGGTGACATCACAGGTGATGATATCATTTTTCTGATTTCAAAAAGAGAGCTGTGAGCTCTGAGTTTTTGGGTTGGCTTAGAACTATGAGCATATCATGTGCATGTCGTGTACATACAGTGAGCAAATCCAGAAAAAAATTTATCCAACAAAACACCAGCATTTAATGACTGGGCTTTGTTCCTACCCTCGATGCAAGTCCAGTGGTGGTGCTCTTGAGTCTCGGTTGTTTGTCATGTTGTTGGAAAATGGCTGGAAAACTCGCATTCTGCTTGAGTTTCGATCTCAACGATCGAGGATGAGATTCGTGACAAGGCTAGGTGTTTTGGACTCATGAGGACAAGATGAAATTGGCGGTGGCTTCAATTTGGACAGTGTTAGTCGGGATGACAATGCACCATGTGTGCATAGTGAGAAAAGGAGAGAGAGTGTGTGAGGAAGAAAGTGAGAGGAGAGAGGAAGGGGAGAAAGAGTAGAGAGAGAGAGAGAAAAAAAAAATCAGAAAAGGGGAGGAAATAACCCATTTATATGTGGGTATTTTAGTAATTTGACTTTTGTGCTTGGTGTGCATGGCCGGTTTGTCCTAGTTTTGTCCAAAGATTAAGAAATTGTCCCATTTTGGGATATTTCCCTATAAATAAATATGTACTGATACTTAAAAAGGCATAATTGTATTGAGATACATGAATTGCAAAATAGAATGACATGAATTATAAGTACTAGAACAAATTAAAACATTGGGAACAAGCATATAATGAATGTTCATCCAAGTATCCAATAAGTCTCTTAC